>NC_056735.1:1746343247-1746615747 GCF_019279795.1 Protopterus annectens
TTGTCCATCTTTATCAGTAGTTGTCCTGGATGAAGTAAGTCCTTGAAGGCTGTTAGGGCATTTTGAACAGCTAGCATCTCTTTCTGGTTGATATATAGATGGATTTGGTTTGGGGTCCATATGCCCTGAATGTATCTTCCTACCATGTGGGCCCCCCAGGCATAATCTGATGCATCTGTTTAGGTTTGGCTGGCAGGGGGTAGAGTGAAGGCCCGTCCCATGTTTTGGTGACGTGCCTTTGCCCACCACAGTAATTCCTGTTGTAGGGAGGGTATGAGAGGAATCATTGTTTCCAGACTGTGAGAATGTTGACTCCATAAACTTTTTAAGTACCATTGAAGGTTCCTCATATGCAGTCTTGCATATGGAATCAGTAGGATGCAGGATGCCATGAAGCTCAAAGCCTACAGAATTTGTCTTGCAGATAACTGCATTTTTGTTGCCATCAGTTTGAAGTAGTCAGTTGCCTTTGCTTGTCTGGCGTGAGGTAAGCCATCTGGGCAGTTGTATTTAAGCCTGCACCCAGGAATGTTATCTTTTGAGAGGTTACCAGTTGTGATTTCTTTTCGTTTACTGTGTACCCTAGGCATGTTAGAAGCCTTTTCACAAACGCCAGGTGTTGAAGAAGAATGTCCTTGCTTTCTGCTTGAATGAGACAGTCGTCCAAGTAAGGGTGTATTTGTATACTTCTTTGTCTGCAAAATGCAATTATTGGTGCCAGGCACTTTGTGAAGACCCTGGGCGCAGTAGATAAGCCAAAGGGCAGTGCAGAGAATTGGTAATGCATTAAGCCAGCCTTGAATCTGAGGTATCTTCTGCACAACTGTCTTATTGGGACATGCAAGTATGCCTCTTTTAGGTCTAATGTCACCAGCCAAGCATTCTTGCCCAGCATGGACAGAAGCTGCTGCAAAGTTAGCATTTCGAATTTTGGAATGTCCAGGTATGTGTTCAAAATTGATAAATCCAGTATTGGCCGCCAAAGCCTTGTCCTTTCTAGGAACCAAGAACAGTCGAGTAAAAACCTTGTCCTTTTTCCTGTTGTGATACTGGTTGAATGTCCCCCATAACCATGAGGGATGTAATCTGTTTCTGTGCCTCTGCCCATTGATTTTTGGGCAGATCTGGCCAACCGTTTGCCATTGGCAGAGTGTGGAAATGGAATCTGTATCCCTGTGATACTATGTTTAGTACCCACTTGTCCGGGGGTTATTAGCTGCCAATTTTGAGCAAAAAGTGCTAACTTTCCCCCTAAGGGTACTGCCACAAGTAAGTGCTTGGTGTAGGCAGAGGGAAGTCATTGGGACTGTTTTCTGTAGGTTTGCGCTTTATCTCCTCCTAATTTGGAGGTAGATGTGCCCCCACTGCTTTGATCTGTATGAATCTTGCGCCTGGTATCTGGAACCCTTTGGGCATCTGGATTTGCCCCTTTGAGCTCTGACACAGGAAAGGACCAATTTTTTGTAGGCCAGTGCCTACTAAATCTTGGTGGTTGCACTTGTAAGAAGTGTAACAGTTTGCATAGACTTAGCTTTGTCTTCCATTTTCTTTAAAACCTCTTCTGCCTTAATACCAAACAGAGTATCATGCTGTAAAGGTGCATCTAGCAACTTAGCTTTAACATGATCAGGCAAATTTTGTTCCTTTAGCCAGGCATGCCTCCTAATCACAGATCCAGTAAATGCAGCCCTGCAGGAGGCCTCTTAGGAGTCAAAACCACATTGCAAAGTATGCTTTCCAACCTATTCAGCTGCATGCAATAATTCCTGCAATTCTACATTTTCTGTACATTCAGAAATCATCATTTTCTGTTTCAGCAATCCCATAACATATTGTTGATACTTAAGCATATGAAATTGACAGTTTAAGGCTCTGATTGCCAAGGTTGCAGATGTAGAAACCTTTTTTCCTCCCATCTGTCCTGTGCCCTTGAATCTTTGTCAGAGGGGGTAGGATTTTTTTGCTGTTGAGGCCTCAACACCCTTTGGACCCTGTGAAATAGTTTCAGGATCAGCAGCAGGGTTTCTAAACAAAAATTTATGTGAGTCCGGGACTCTAATATCTGTCAGGCTTACTGGGAGCTGGAGGTAAGGAGTCAGGGGTCAAGCTGGACTCTGAAAACACATCACCCACAATGTCTAAAACAGGGGGAATGGCCAAAGGTAAAAAATAAATAAAGCACCTAGGTGACACACTATTTATTAAATAAAAATAAAGGTAGAAAGCGCTTTCACAACCTCAACCTCACGTTGCTTCATCAGACCAAAGGCCTGTGCTGAGGAAGAAGAAATCCCTGAGTTTCTTTTTTGATTCTGAAAAGTCTCGACTCTCCCAGTGAAAATGCTCCCTCAAAGTATGCAAGGTTTCCCCAAATGAATAATCCTCAGGAGGAGAAGCAGATTGTATAGACTCCTCTGCATCAGAATCCTCATGCGGAGGTATAGATAATTCCTGATCAGAAAAGGATTCGAGAAATAGAAACCTGATTTGAAGATTCATAATCAGTGTCCTGCATAGGCCTTTTATCTGGAGGGGGATGGGTACCCCTGATCAAGGTAATACGGTCTTCAGCCATTTTGATCATCTGTTTTTTAGGCACAGATGCCTGTGCACATGGCTCATGCATCATTTTTTTAGTTTTAGAAGTTGCTTTTGTCTTTGGTTTTGCAGCTGTCGTCGGTTTGATATACAAATGTTGATGTCTGATTACAGCGGCACTGGACCCATCCAAGGGAAATACATCCATCAGTCCAATACCTTGAGTATCTTGCAGCATGCCGGACTCCACATGGGTGTCGGTAGAGGCCTGCGGACTCAAAGGTAGCGGGCATCAGGGGATGCGAAAGCGCCTCACTGAGTACCGGTGAACTGGCGACTGGCTTAGAAGATTCGTCGTCGGTTTTGGATCTCGACTGCCTTTCTCTGTCCTTTTGTGTTTTTTATGTACTCCGGTAGTCGGATTACTATCAGATGACATTTCAGGGTAGTTAAATCATTTTCCAAAATACTTGGAGGCAAAACTATACCGATGCTTAATAGTGAGTTGGTTAAATATAGCACAAAACCGACAGCAAGGCACGTTGTGATCAGGGCCTAGGCAAGTAATACAGTATAAATGGAAATCCTTATGAGGTATTTGCTTCCCACAAGTAATACAATTATTAACTTTTGCTGACATCGGTATGGAGCAAGAAAAAAGTTTCCCCAACGGGGTACTTCGCTTTAGTGAAGACTTCAGTTCTGAAAGTCAAACTCGAATATTTCAGTAGTTGGCCGACCGGCACTTGCGAAATGCTTCTGCTTCGGGCACCGCACGGCAAGAAAGACTAAAGAAAATGGCATCGGCTTCATGTTTTATACCCCTGACGACCTGACGTCATGGAAGAGGAGACAGCAACCGACGCAGGACCCAAGACTTTGGAATTCAGGCTGAATGAGGGACAACAAAGTAGAAAGGGTTGCTGCCAAACTTAGGAAGCCTATAACAAGAAAAATAACAACAGATCCTGTACAGGAATTACAGATATTTAGGAAATGTCACAAAAATTTGAATAAAACAAAGAAATGTGGAAATATAGAGCACAAATGGAAATATTTATGGAAGACTCAATTATACCAAGGCTAGGGAATGATGACGCGCAACAGTTAAGATAGAAGGAGATGAGATAAAATGGTGAGGTATAATCAAATCTTCCGGAAAGTTTTCAGGAACAGATAGTATTCCTGTGGAAGTTAACAGGGAAGTGAAAAAGATCTGGAAGATTTTCTTTAACAGTATTTTAAAAGAAAGGGAAAGCACCAACATCTTGGAAGAAAGCTATGGTGGCTGTATTACCTAAAGAGGGTAAAGACCCATCAGACCCAGCTTCATATAGACCCATTTCAATTTTAAACCAAGATTACAAAGTGTTTATGTCGAAACTATCTAAAAGAATGGCAAAGGTGTTGCCAAGACTGATAGATATGTATCAATGTGGTTTTGTGGAGGCGATTGACAACGTTAATAAACAAGTAGATTATCTAGAGGGGAAGTAGAAAGTAAGAAAATACAGCTTTTATCAGTGAGTCTTGATGCACAGAAAGCATTTGAAAGATTAAGGTGGGATTTTATGAGAAGGGCAATGAAAGAATCTGCATTCCCTCATACAATAACAATGTTAATTAGGAGGATATCTGAAGGATTGGAGGCAAGAATTAAAGTGAGAAGTCCCCACTATGAAAAGTTGTGCTTGAAAAGAGGAAAACAGGCAAGGGTGTCCTTTTTCCCTTTTGCTATTTGCTTTACATTTAGAGCCACTGGCAAAGAAACTAAGGGACTCAGAAACGCACAAATATAACTGATATGGTAATCAAGATAAGCTGGCTTTATTCGCAAATGATATTTTGTACCTGATAAATCCAGAAAATGACATCTGAAGTGTTGTGAAACATTTTGAGACAGTTTAAGTCTTTAAAGAATATAACATTTATGATGATAAAACCAAATGCTATAGCCATAAATTATGTACCCACACATGAACTGATTCAGCAATACTCATTTTTGGGACATAAGATGAAGTATTTAGGATTATGGATTAAAAAAGTTTCTCTTATGGCAACTAAGAATATATGGGAAGAAACTATACAAAAGGTAACACAAACTAAGAGAGTGGAAGCTCTTGTTTATGGATACGAATAGTAAGCTATATGGGAAGAAACTATACAAAAGGTAACACAAACTAAGAGACTGGAAGCTCTTGTTTATGGATACGAATAGTAAGCTACAAATGATAAAAATGTTTTTAGTTCCTTTAGTTTTATATACTGGTAAGACATTTTTATCAACAAGAGGAGAATATGTGGACAATAATAAGGAGTTGTTAAAGGGATTTATCTGGGAGAGGGAAGAGGGCTAGAGTTAAGTGGGATTATAGGGTGATCCTTCCAACAGAAGGGAGCATTTTAGGATTACTTCAATTGAAGGGATACTTTATAGCTACACAGTTGAGGCTCATATACATAACACAAGCAGACTGTTATAATTCAAAATGGAACGAGATGATGAAGCAGGGGGGAGTGCAAGAAATAAAAACAGTGGTATTTTGGATATAGATCCTTAAGTAGGACAACAATCACAGATTACTATATTCATAAACTAGCAAAAAGTATTCAAAGAACCAAGTCAACAAGAAAACAGAGAAAGGAGATTTTGCCAAAAGGGACAACTGCTAGTAGTAGTACAGAAAATAGGCAAGTGGGGGATGGAATTTACTGTAGAAAATTGGAAGTAATGAACTCGAGAGTAAAAGGTAATAGTGTGGGAGGAAGCCAAGACAATGTCTGGACTGCAGTTTAGAGACTGCCTTCCTTACCAGTGATTGATATCAGCTTGCAGGCAAACAGAACGGGATAGGAGAATTTTAAGAAGACCTGCTCTATTACAGCTTAGCTGAATCTGGAACAGCAGCTGTTAAAACAGGGATAATTAGTAGGCCATAAAAATATTGCATGATAACTACAAGGATCAATAAGAGGAGGTTAGAGAAGATAGGAAAGAGAAAAGTACAGTTGCATACACTTACCATAAATGTAGATGTTAGAGTATATTCACTGTTGCAGTCATGACATTTGGGTAATCTGCTGGCAGGTTGCCCTCGGTCAGCCTGAATAACAAAGACTTGGGTCCTGCGTCGGTTGCTGTCTCCTCTTCCATGATGTCAGGGGTATAAAACATGCAGCAGACGCCATTTTATTCAGTTTTTCTTGCCCCAGATGTCAGGTTCCCCCCAAATGGGGAGTAAAAAAAAAAAAAAAATTTAAATTATGTATATATGTATGCGTGTGTGTATATATATATATATATCTATATATATATAAACAAAGTAAAAATATATACAAATGCACTTTTAGAAACAAACTTTACCTTCATCTAAAAAGAAAAACACCACAAAGGCTTTTATGTATAGTGAAGGAAAGAAAAGGTATAGAAAGGTGGCGGACTGCAACAGTGAATACACTAACATCTACATTTATGGTAAGTGTACACGACTGTACTATGCTGTTCGTGTTTCACTGTTGCAGTCATTACATTTGGGTAGAATCCCAAAGGTATGGATGAGAGGATGGAACTAAACAGCAGTAGGAGCAGCTATAAGGCCCTGCAGAACTGCAGTGGCAAAAGCCTGCCCTGGATTTGGAGAAGAGAGGCAAACGATAATGCTTTGTGAAGGTATGAACAGAGCTCCAAGTAGCAGCTTCTAGAATGTCTTTGGTTGGAACCCCTCTGAGAAAAGCTGCTGAAATAGAGGCAGCCCTAGTGGAATGTGATCTGATCCCCTTGGGCACAGGTTTACCATGGTGCAAGTAGCAAAAATGAATGCAGTGGCTTATCCAATTAGAAATACTCTACTTTGATATAGCCTTCCCCTCTGACCCTGCAGCAAATGCTACCAGTAGTTGCTCATACTTTCTTAGAGATTTGGTCCTGTTTAAGTAGAAAGTACAGTTTTGTACCTACCATAAATGTAGATGTCTGATAGGTATGCATCTGCAGTCATCACATATGGGTTGTCCTGCCTCAGGCAGCCCTTCGGTCGGCCAGATTCCAAAGTCTGGGTCCGGCGTCGGCTGATGTCACCCTTTCCCCGACGTCACTACGCCTGGGGTATAAAAGCGTCAGCTGACGCCATCTTCCTCAGTTTTTCTTGCCCCAGATGCCAGGTGCCCTCTAGGAAGGCTAAATTTGGAAAAATGCAATAAAAAATCCAAACATTTGCAAATATATATATATATATATATATATATATATATATATATATATATGTAAAAACAAATACACCACAATAGATCCCCCTAGCTTGCTAATAGAGAGGTAAGCACCCTAGGAATACCACAGAGGGGAAGGAGGGAGGGTAAACCTGACTGCAGATGCATACCTATCGGACATCTACATTTATGGTAGGTACAAAACTGTACTATGTCCTTCAAGGATGCATCTGCAGTCATCACATATGGGTAGAATACCATAGCCAATCTGGGGGTGGAGGTACTAGGAAAGGGATGGTGTAGCTAAGATACCCTGCAGGACAGCCGTAGCAAAGCCTGCTCTGGATCTGGAATATAAAGGTAAATTGTAATGCTTGGCAAATGTATGCAC
The DNA here is from genome assembly GCF_019279795.1 of Protopterus annectens. Classification (NCBI taxonomy): domain Eukaryota; kingdom Metazoa; phylum Chordata; order Ceratodontiformes; family Protopteridae; genus Protopterus; species Protopterus annectens. The sequence goes on from NC_056735.1 coordinate 1,746,350,383, forward strand.
GGAGCTCCATGTGGCAGCTTCTAAAATGTCTTTTGTAGCCACCCCTCTTATGAAATGAGTAACAAAAGCAGATGCAATTTCCTATCCATTTTGAAATTGTCTGTTTGGAAATTGCTTTTGCCTGAGTACCAGCAGCATATGCTACCAGCAGCTGGTCAGTTTTTCTGAAACCTTTAGTTCTGTCCAAGTAGTAGCGCAACTGTCTGTGAATGTCCAGGGTGTGCAGCAGTTTCTCCCCTTTGTTTTGTGGATTTGGGAAGAAGGTAGGCAAGTGAATGGCTTGATTCAATGAAACCCTGGATACCACCTTTGGCATAAAAGCAGGGTTAGTTCTTAATGAAACTCTGTCCTGGTGAAAAATAATAAATGGCTGAACTACCATCAGGGCCTGCAATTCCAAAACCCTTCTTGCTGAGGTTATTGCCAGAAGGAAAGCAGTCTTCCATGAAAGGTACTGTAGATCTGCAGATGCTGCTGGTTCAAATGGAGGCAGTGTTAGTTTTTCCAACACGTAGTTAAGGTCCCAAGCAGGTAGAGTTGGTTTCCCAGGAGGTTTGATGTTTTTAATTCCTCTTAGAAACTGTCTTAGGAGAGGATGAGAAAAGACAGGTGGATCAGTATTGTACTCTGCTGAAATTGCTGAAGCATGAATCTTAATAGAAGAGTAAGACAGCCCATTGTAGAACATTTCTGCCAACTATTCCAGGATATGTGCCATGTTCATCACTGTCGCATCTAGGCCCTCTTTGTGGTGTTCCAGATGAGAAATCTTTTCCATTTTGCTGAATATGTCTTCCTTGTGGAAGGGCGGCGAGCCTCCTTAATAATATTCTTCACTCTCTGGGATAGCTTATCCTGAGGAGGAGTCAAGGTATTCTCCACGCTGTTAGTTGCAATGTTTTCAGGTTGGGATGTAGAGTTTTGTATCTGTGCTGTGTCAGTAGAAATGGCCATAGAGGTTGGGGTCATGGTTTCGTACATGACATGCTCCTTAGCAGTGGGTACCAGTGCTGTCTTGGCCAGTCCGGAGCTATCAGAATCTCTTTTGGCTGCTCTGCCCTGATATTCAGTAACACCTTGGTCATTAATGGAATAGGAGGAAATGCATACACTGTCAGATTTCTCCAGTTGAAAGAGAGGGCGTCCACTTTCCATGCTTGTGGGTGGTATGTCCTTGAGCAGAATTTCTTCAGTTGATGATTGTGGGGGGATGCAAATAGATCTATGTCCGGGCTCCCCCAAGATTGTGTTATCTGTTGAAAAATGTCTGGGTGCAGCATCCATTCGTGTGCATCCATGATATTTCTGCTTAAGCTGTCCGCCAGAGTATTGTCCTTCCCTGGCACAAACTGAGCTTTTAGCTGTATATTGAGTTTCAAGGAAAGATCCCATAGATTCATTGCCAGTCTGCAGAGAGGGTACGAATGGGTACCTCCTTGCTTCTTTATGTACCACATAACTGTGGTGTTGTCTGTCCTTATTAGTAGATGGCTTTGATGCAGAAAGAGTTGGAAGGCCTCGATTGCATGTATCACTGCTAGCATTTCTTTTTGATGTATGTGCATGGGTAGCTCCTTTCGTGACCACTGTCCTTGGATACCTCTGCCCTCCATGTGTGCTCCCCAACCTAGGTCTGAAGTGTCTGTTGTAATAGTTTGGGAGGTTTTTGGCTTTGTGAAGGGCAACCCTCTGTTGGACTGGCTGGCCTGAGCCCACCAAAGAAATTCCTTGTGAAGGCATGGAATGAGAGGGATTAAAGTTTCCAAACTGTGACTGTGCTGAGTCCATAAACTCCTTAGGTACCACTGTAGCTTTCTCATATGTAGCCTTGCTTGTGGAATCAAAAGAATACAGGATGCCACGTAACCCAGGGCCTGCAGGATTTTCCTTGCAGTCAGCTGAGTTTGTCTTGTCAGATTCTTGAAGTAATCCGGTAGTTGACTTTGTTTTTCTTTTGTGAGATAAGCCATTTGGGTGGTTGTTTCTAGATCCGCACCCAGAAAGGTTATTCTTTAGGATGGAACAAGTCTTGATTTGTGCATGCTGACTGTATATCCCAGGGCCTGTAGAAGATTGATGGCATAATTTAAGTCCTTTATCAAAGTTTGTTGGTTGTCTGCTTGTATAAGGCAGTCGTCCAGAAATGGGTAGATTTGAATCCCCTGGAGTCTGCAGTGTGCTATTACTGATGCCAGGCATTTCGTGAATACTCTGGGCGCAGTAGATAAGCCAAAGGGCAATGCTGAGAATTGATAATGCTCTGACCCTGCAAGAAATCTGAGGTATCTTCTGCAACTTTGTCTGATAGGGACATGCAGGTATGCCTCCTTGAGGTCTAGAGTAACCAGCCAAGACCCCTTGCCCAGCATGGGAAGGAGTTGCTGTAGAGTCAGCATTTTGAATTTTGGCACAATGAGATAAGTATTCAGTACGGACAAGTCGAGAATTGGTCTCCATTGATGCTCTTTTCTTGGAACAAGGAAAAGCCTGGAATAAAATCATTGGCCTTGCTCTGAAATAGGAACTTTTTCTATGGCTTTCATTTGTAGTAAGTTTGAGATTTGTTTCAAAGCCTCTGCCCTTTGATTTGGTGGCAGACCTGGCATGCCTTTTCTTTCTGGCAATGTGTGGAAATGGAACCTGTATCCGTTGTCTATTATTTGGAGTGTCCATTTGTCTCATGTAATGCTGTGCCAATTGCTCGAGAATAAAGAAAGCTTTCCGCCCAAAGGTGCTTCTAATTGAGCCCTGGTTGGCGGAGTCAAAGCAAAGTCATTGAGTTTGTCCTTGTGCAGCAGTTGCAGGTCCTGAACTGCCTGTCTGGATTGGAGGTTGCCATTGACAGCCTCTGTAGGAGCCCCTAGCTTGCCCTCTACCTCTGGCACGCCTGTTCCTGCCCCTTTGAAATCTTTCTGTGTCCGGAAAGGACCAATTCTTGGAAGGCCAGTTTCTGCTGAATCTAGGCGGTTGGACTTGAAGAAAATCCTTAACTGTTTGTACGGATTTTGCCTTCTCCTCAAATTTCTTTAGGACATCTTGAGCAGTGGAACCAAATAACTTTTGCTTTTCCAGTGGAGCATCCAAAAGCTTAGCTTTAACATGTGCTGGCAGAGATTGTTCCTTCAGCCAAGCATGCCTGCGTATGACAACACTTGTCATTGCTGACCTACATGAAGCTTCCAATGCATCATAACCACACTGCAAGAAGTGGTTGCTAACCTGCTGGGAGTTATGTACCAGATCCTGAAGGGATTTACGGTCAAGGGGTTCAGAAGACAATTTCTTATGCATTTCTTCTAACAAATACTCTTGATACTGTATCATGTGAAATTGACAATTTAATGCCCTCATAGCAAGAGTGGCAGAAGTATACACTTTTTTACCCCATCTCTCTAATGCCCTGGACTCCTTTGCAGAGGGGAGTGGGTTCTTAGTAGTAACAGCTGCAACCCCTTTAGGGCCCTGTGAAATGGTTTCAGGGTCAGCAGAGTGGGCCTTATAAAGAAAATTGTGTGTGTCCGGAACCCTGTAATACTTATCGGGCTTAACAGGGGCCGGAGGCAGAGTGTCAGGGGTCATACTAGAGTCAGAATATACATAATCAATCACATTTTAAAACAGGAGGAATAGCCAAAGGTCTATGCTGAGGTAAAAGAAAAGTTCTTAATCTTTTCCTGGAATCAGAATATTCCTGACCCTGCCATTTGAAATGCTCTCTCATAGTGTGATGGGTCTCCCCAATGGAAAGCTCTTCAGGAGAGGAGGCCGAGGGAATAGATTCCTCTGCATCCGAATCCTCGTAGGCTGAATAAGTCTCCTCCTGGTAGTCTGAGTGATCCGAGCCAACAGAGGCCTCCTCTGAGGAAAGTGGATCAGGAGGATCCATCCTGGGCCTTTTGTCTAGAGGGGGTTGGGAGCCCCTGTCCGGATGAGGCTGAGAGCCCCTAATCAAGGAGATAAGGTCCTCTGCTAAAGTAAGAATCTGTGAACTAGAAGAAGGTCCCTGAGGAATAACTCTGGGAGGCATGGCTTTAGTGTGTTTTGCAGCTTTAGCCCTGGTGAAGGCCTTAACAGACATGGATGCAGGAGGCCTGGCTGCACCATGTGCTGGTGTAGCTTTGTCTAAAGGTATGGTGTCGGATGATCCAAGGATTCGGTATCAGCCGAGACCGAGACACTCGCGGTAGGCCTAGCCGCGGTTTCAGCCAAAACAGCAGCCCGCGTGTGTCGGTCCTTGTCTTTCCGTTTCTTAATTAAATGTGATGTTGGGATTTCCGACGGCATTTTGTAAGCAAAACTATCCCCAAAAAACTCTTCTGCGAACTCCGACCAACGTCTAAGAGTGCGTCGATTGAAGGAAGCGCAGGCTGAACAGGCCGAGACGTCGTGGTCTGGGCCTAAGCAGGGAAGACAATAAGAGTGGAAATCCTTATGAGGTATTTGTTCCCCACAAGTTAAACAATTAACTTTTTCTGACATCGGCTGAGGCAAGAAAGGGTCCCCAACGGGGTACTTAGCTTTTGAAGTCTTCGGATAGCGAATTTACAGGAGCTGGCCGACCGGCACTTGCGAACTGCTTCTGCTTTGGGCACCACGCGGTAAGAAAGACTGAGGAAGATGGCGTCGGCTGACGCTTTTATACCCCAGGCGTGGTGATGTCGGGGAAAGGGCGACATCAGCCGATGCCAGACCCAGACTTTGGAATCCGGCCGACCGAAGGGCTACCTGAGGCAGGACAACCCATATGTGATGACTGCAGATGCATCCTTGAAGGACATTCTTAGTTGTCTGTGTACATCCAATGAATGTAGAATCCGCTCCCCCCTTGTTCTGCAGATTTGGGTAAAAAGTTGGCAGGTGAATGGTCTGGTTAAGAGCCACAGTGGATACCACCTTAGGCATAAAAGAAGGATTGGTCCTGAGGGACACCCTTGTCCAGGTAAAATATAATAAAAGGCTCCACCGCCATTAGAGCCTGTAGTTCTGAAACCCTTCTTGCTGAAGTGACTGCCAAGAGAAAAGCTGTTTTCCAAGATAGAAATTTTATATCCACAGTAGCTGCTGGTTCAAAAGGAGGCAGGGTGAGTTTTTCCAGCACAAAATTGAGGTCCCATGCCGAAGTTGGTGATGATCTGGGAGGACTTAAAATTTCTGCCCCCTCTAAGATACTGTTTAAGCAGAGGATGAGAAAAGAGGGGAGGCTCTGTGTTTTAAAGAGCCGAGATGGCACAGGCATAGATTTTTATTGCAGAAAAAGATAGGCCCTTGCCAAGCATCTCAGTCAAATATTGTAAAATCTGAGGAATAGTGGGCTTTGCTGTGTCTGTTCCTTGGGCTTGGTTCCAAGCACATAATCTCTTCCATTTATCAGCATAAGATTTTCTAGTACTAGGCCTTCTGGCTTCCAAAATGACATCCACCACAGATTTACTGAGAGGTGTTTGAATAGTTAGTTGATCAGTCATGCTGCAAGATTCAAAGTTTGGAGCAGAGTGTGCAGAATTTGACAGTTCTGTTGAGACAGTAGATGAGGTATTTGAGGCAAGTACCATGGAGGAAGCTGAGAAATATTCCTTAGAAGTGGGTACCAGCCAGTCCGGAGCAACTAGGATCATTTTTTAGTTTTTCCTGTCTGACTTTTAGTAAGGCCTTGGAGAGTAGAGGCAGAGGGGAAAAGGCATAGACAGGTTTTTCCAGATGAAGGATAGGGCATCTGCTTTCCATGCTTTTTTGTGATGAGTTCTTATGCAGAATTTGTCCAACTGATTATTTTGGGGAGAGGCAAACCCTCATTTCTGTGTTAACATGCTGAAGATTTGTGGATCTAGTTTCCATTCGTGCAGGTCCATAAGATTTCTGCTTAGGTCGTCTGCCAGAGTATTTTGCTTTCCTGGCAAGAATCGAGCTTGCAGATGTATTTGGTAAGTCAAGGCTGTGTTCCACAAGGCCATGGCTAGTCTGCAAAGAAGGTAGGAATGTGTGCTTGTTTATGTACCACATAACTGTGGTGTTGTCAATCTTTATCAGTAGTTGTCCTGGATGAATTAAGTCCTTGAAGGCTGTCAGAGCATTCTGAACAGCTGGCATCTCTTTCTGGTTGATATGCAGATGCATTTGGTTTGGGTTCCATTTGCCCTGAATGCATCTCCCTGCCAGGCGGGCCCCCCAAGCATAGCCTGATGCATCTGTAGTTAGGGTTTGGGTGGCAGGGGGTAGAGTGAATGACAGTCCCTTGTTTTGGTGACATGTCTCTGCCCAAATAAAATCCTTTTGTAGGCAGGGAATGAGGGGAATCAATGTTTCCAGATTGTGACAATGTTGACTCTATAAACCTTTTAGGTACCATTGAAGTTTCTTCATATGCAGTCTCGCATATGGAGTTAGTAGAATGCAGGATTGTCATGAACCTCAAAGCCTGCAGAATTTGTCTTGCAGATAACTGGGTTTTTGTTGCCATTTGTTTGAAGTATATTGTCAGTTACCTTTGTCTGTCTGGTGCAAGGTAAGCCATCCGGGCAGTTGTATTCAAGCTTGCTCCCAGGAACGTAATAATTTGAGAGGGTACCAGTTGTGATTTGTTTTCTTTTATGGTGTACCCTAGGCATGCTAAAAGCATTTTTACAAATGCCAGATGTTGAAAAAGTGTCCATGCCCTCTGCTTGAATGAGACAGTCATCCAGATAAGGATAAATTTGAATGCTTCTTTGTCTGCAGAATGCAATTACTGGTGCCAGGCACTTTGTAAAGACCCTGGGTGCAGTAGATAAGACAAAGGACAGTGCAGAGAATTGGTAATGCAAAAAACCTGCTTTGAAACAGAGGCATCTTCTGCATGATTCCCTTACTGGGATATGCAGGTATGCCTCAAGTCTAGAGTCACTAACCAAGCGTTCCTGCCCAGTATAGACAGTAGCTGTTGTAAAGTCAGCATTTTGATTTTTGGAATGTCCAGGAACGTGTTCAAAATCGAGAAGTCCAGTATTGGACGCCATGAATTGTCTTTTCTGGGTACCAGGAAAAGTCTTGAATAAAAACCTTGTCCTTTTTCCTTTTCTGGTACCGGATGAATAGCCCCCATATCCATAAAGGATGTGACTTGTTTCTGGGCCTCTGCCAATTTTTTTGTGGCAGATCCGGCCATCCGTTTGGAGTTGGCAAAGTATGGAAATGAAATCTGTACCCCTGGGATACAATATTTAATACCCAATTGTCCTGGGTAATTAATTGCCAATTTTGAGCATGAAGTGCTAGTCCCCCCCCCCCCCCAAGGGGGCTGCCAAAAGATAAGTGCTTGGTGATGGTAGATTAAAGTCATTGAGACTGCTTACTATAGGGTTGTGCTTTGTTTCCTTCAGATTTGGAGGTGGAGGCACCCCATTGCTTTCACCTGCAAGAACCCTGTGATTGGTATTTGGAGCCTTTTGAGCACCTGGATTTGCATTGAGTGGCTCTGTTGGACACAGGAAAGGACCAATTTTTAGGCAGCCAGTAACTACTGAACCTGGGTGGCTGCACTTGCAAGAAATCTTTTACAGTTTGCATAGATTTAGCTTGGTCTTCCATTTCCTTTAAAACCTCTTCTGCCTTATTACCAGAGTATCATGCTGCCAAGGGGCATCCAACAATTTAGCTTCAACATGATCAAGCAGATTTTGCTCTGAGCCAGGCATGCCTTCTAATCACAGATCCAGTGACAACGGCCCTACAAGAGGCCACCAAGGAATCAAAACCACATTGCAAAGTATGCTTTCCAACCTGTTCTGCTGAATGCAATAATTCATGTAGCTCTATTTTCCACACAATCAGAAATCAACATCATTTTCTGTTTCAGTAAGCCCATAACACGCTGTTGATATTTAAGCATATGAAACTGGCAGTTTAAGGCCCTGATTGCCAAAGTTGCAGATGTATAAACCTTCTTTCCCCATCTATCCAGTGCCCTGGAATCTCTATCAGAGGGGGTAGGATTTTTGGCTGTAGAGGCCTTTACACCCTTGGGACCCTGAGAAATAGTCTCAGGATCAGCAGCAGGATTTTTGAATAGAAACTTGTGGGAGTCAGGAACCCTGTAATACCTGTCTGGCTTACTAGGAGTTGGAGGCAGGGAATCAGGAGCCATGCTGGATTCCGAAAACACATCAACAATGTCTAATACAGGAGGTATTGCCAAAGGCCTATGCTGAGAAAGAAGGAAATCCCTAAGCCTCTTTTTGGATTCAGAAAAATCTTGACTTTCCCAGTGAAAATGTTCCCTTAAAGTATGCAAAGTCTCTCCAAAAGAGAGATCCTCAGGAGGAGATGCAGATGGGATGGATTCCTCTGCAACAGAATCCTCATAGGGTGGAATACACCTGATCAGAAGAAGAATCAGAAGAAATGGAAACCTGATCTGAAGATTCATAATCAGTGCCTTGCCTAGGCCTCTTAGCAGGGGTGGGGTGGGGTTGGGAACCCCTGATCAAGGTAATGAAATCCTCAGCCATTTTGATCATCGTTTTTTTAGGCATAGGGTCAGGAGCACGTGATTCATGCGTCAGTTTTTTAGACATAGATGTCTTTGACCTTGTATTTGTTGCTGGCGTCGGTTTAATATAAAACTGTTGAGGCCTGAAAACACCCTCAGAAGCCTGTGCCTGCTCAGCGGCTCTGCACCCATCCAAGGGAGAGACATCCGTGGGTTCAATACTCTGAGAATCTCGTGGCACACCGGACTCCGAATGGATCTTGGTAGAGGCCTGCGACTCAAAAGTAGCGGGTATCAGGGGCTGTGAAATCGCCTCAAGGAGTACCGGCGACTGGCTTAGGAGAAGCTTTGTCTGTTTTGGACCTCGACTGTCTGTATCTGTCTTTTTCTTTGCGTTTTTTGTGAACTTCGGTAGTCTGATTGCTAACTGACGACATTTCAGGATAATTAAATCTTGAACGAACATATTTAGAAGCAAAAATATACAGACGCGTTGGTTAACTCTAGCACAAAACCGACAGCAAGGCACTTTGTGATCCGGGCCTAGGCAAGGAATACAGCACAAATGAAAATCCTTATGAGGTATTTGCTTCCCACAAGTAATGCAATTATTAACTTTTACTGACATCGGTAAGGAGCAAGAAAATGTTTCCCCAACGGGGTACTTAGCTTTAGTTTGAAGACTTCGGTTCTGAAACTTGAATATGAAAATTTCAGGAGTTGGCCGACCGGCACTTGCAAACTGCTTCTGCTTCGGGCACCAAGTGGCAAGAAAGACTAAAGAAAATGGCGTCGGCTGCATGTTTTATAACCCTGATGACCTGACGTCATGGAATAGGAGATAGCAAACCAACGCAAGACCCAAGACTTTGTTATTCAGGCCGACTGAGGGCAACCTGCCAGCAGATTACCCAAATGTAATGACTGCAACAGTGAAACAAGAAGAACATCTAGAAAAGCATTTACAAGATAACAAGGAAGGACATATCTATGGCTCCCGAGTATGCAACAAAGTCCAGAAGGTTTAGGATCTTTATATGGAAGTGCTTGCATAGGTTTTTTTTTTTTTTTTTTAATCCCAAAGCAGACTTCAAAAAATGTTCCTTCACGTAGAGAGCAAATGCTCAAGGTGTGAATGGGGAAGAAAGAGAACTGAGAGCATATGTTTTGGGAGTGTAATGAATTGGCAGATTTTAAAAATTCCCTACAGAATATTTTGTCAGAAATATTGGGTAATCAAATGGCTGTAACTAAGGAAATTATTCTTTTAAGCTGGGACGCAGTAAAGCCTTAAGCTTAATTCTGCTGGCTGCCAAAAAAACAATTAGAATATGGAAATCAAAATCTATACAAACTGTTTTTAAAAGAACTTGTATACTACAAAAGATAAAAACTGAAGATGGATCTTTAGGAAATGGAAAAAGCAAACTACACAGAAATAAATGGAAAAAGTGTGGGAACAATACAAGCAGAATAATGTTTAGGAGGAGTGAGGGTTAAGGGAAGGCAGAAATTCAGCAACTTATGTAATGCTGGACTCATGACAGTTACAAGGAAAGAAAAACTGTGATTTTTAATGTTAAAACAGTTTTGTTTCCTTTTCTGTTGATACAGGTTTGGCCTATGTTTTTAGTGATAACTGAATAAAAGTGTTGAAGAAACTGAAGTCACTTGCATATTACCACTTGCAAATCACAACTGCAAAGCAGCTGCAACGCAGCTGTGCTTAAGTTATATCAACAGCAACCTACCTTAAAACATAACAGTTTTGAAGCACAAAATATTGACAATGCATTCAAATGACTAATCATTCAGCCTACGAATGATTTATTATTAAAAGAAAATTGAAATGCTTACAGTTTTTTATATGTTTTCTCATAGGTAGGGAACACATCATCAACATCTTCTGGTTCTTCAGCTACATTACAGCTCCTAATAAAAAGCAAAATATTATTTGCACAAATGCACATCAAAATTGTTCACTTACAAAACAACTGAGATGGTTTTACCATACCTGAACTGAGGGTCAGGGTTCATATAACAAAACCACTTCTCTGGAAGTTTTTCTGGGATAATCCCATCAGGAAGTTTGCGCCATTTCAGACATGCATCACATTGAACCCAGTTTTGATCTGGACGTTTCCTGCATTGAAACACACAAAACAATGCAACTTCATTAAATTTTAAAAGGTAGTCATCTACTTTACCACTTACAATTTTGAGGAAAAACAGCTTTATAATAACCAAACATCCAAGTACAGTGCACCTTGACATAGTAATCCTACATAGGCTTGAAGTCCAAATATGGTTCAGAGATTTGAGAACTGTCAGTGCCAATATTTCTAAGTAATTGATTTTCTTTAATTTTTCTTCTGTTCTAGAGGTCGTGGACTTTCACCCCCTTAGAATCAGCTACCAAGCAAAGTCTGATGCATTTGTGGTTACAGACTGACTAGGGACTGGAAAGGAAAAGGGGTAACCTAAGTTGAGAATTAACCGTTTCATCCACTAGAGAGAACTCCATTTTCACAAACACCAACAATAGAATTTTAAATGAAAGGGGGTGCTGGTGTTTGGTCCAAAATGATTTGACAAACCAGTGAATATTCCTCATGTGAATTACTGCAAGAGAAATCATGACAACGGTACAGAACATTTATTTTATTTATTTATTTATTTTAATTTGTTGACCGGGAGTGTCCGACTGGACGTAGGTCCATTTTCAGTGGAGGCCTGGGGAGAAAAGCTCCACAGTTAAAATAAACAGACAGTAGTTGCATTGGATTACATAGCGATTAACAATTTAACATAGCAATTACTTACAACATATTTACAGATGAAGAACATAGTACATCAGTAGACAACTAGAATCTTTATCTGTGAAGTACATAACAGACATTAACAAATGTTACAATGAGAAGTTCCTGCTGTATAACAAGTACTAGGCTTATGAGCATCTGAGCTTGCTATAATCAAGGTAGTTAGTGGAGTGGAAAGAAAGGTAGTGGTTGGATGGGGTGGATGATATTAGAGTGGAAGTTGCAAGGGCATAGCCAGCATGTTTTTAGGTGCGCTTTTAGTAAAGTTTTGAAGTGGGTGCATGATGGTACGGAGGTAACTGTGGGTGGGAGTGAGTTCCATAATTTGGCTATGGCGCAAGAGAATAGTATTTCACCAGCAGAGTTATTGGCTTTAGTGATCTGCAAGTGATTTTTGTTGCAAGTGATTTTTGTTGCTGGATCTTAGTGGTCTGGTGGTGCGATAGGGTTGGAGTAGATTCTGGAGGGATGGGGCATTTAGTGGATGGTTTACTAGTTTGTGGGCGAGTGACAGTTGATACCACTGAAGGAGGTGAGGGAGTTCAAGCCAGCCCAGTTCAGCAAGTGAGAGAGACAGTGGTGACTACGGTAGGATGTCCCTGTGGCAAATTTGGCGATTTTGTTGTAGCAGGTCTCTAGCTTTAGATCGCATTGCCTTAGGTTGGTATATATTGGAGAGGCATAAAATAGGGTGGAGATAAGGTGGGAATTTGCTACTGAAATCTTTGCTGCTTTGGTGAGAAATTTCTTATTTCTGTATAACGCTCCTAGTTTTTTGTTGACTTTTTTTATGGTCGTGGATAAGTGAATGTCAAATTTTAGTTTATTGTCTATTTCCACTCCTAGCAATTTTGTGTGTTCATTTGGGTATATAGTGGTGTTGTCTTTTGCTGTGATGTTAAAGTGAAAGTTGTTTTGAGTATGTTTGGTGGGTTGGAAGATGAGTAATTTAGTTTTGTTTGGGTTGAGTATTAATTGGGCATCGGATAACCATGAAAAGCTTCCTGTGTGACTTTTTACAGTTTTGGTAAGGACTGGGCTGAGCAGATGATGGCCGAGTCATCTGCGTATTGTATGAGTGTGCCATGTGTGGTGGCAGAGGCTAGATTATTGGTGTAAACAGAGAAGAGTAGGGGTCCAAGGATGGATCCTTGGAGAACCCCTATGAAGACAGGTAGTTGGGGAGTTATGTCATTCTGCCATACAACTGATTGCTGGCGGTCAGACAGGTAACTCTAAAATCAGTTGGTGACTGACTGTGAGAAGGATAGGTTACTGAGGACAAAGATAAGTTGTTTGTGTGGGACCATGTCAAATGCTTTAGATAGGTCTAGGAAAGTTGCAGAGGAGAGATAGACATTGTTTTTATGCTGAAGGATAGTGTTAGTAAAGGAGAGTAAGGCAGTGGTGGTGCTATGGTTTGGTCGGAAACCATGCGGAGTACTGGATAGGAGGTTGTTAGTAAGGAGGTAGTCTGAGACCTGAGAGCATTTTGTATTTTTGTATCTAGTATTTTGGAGAGTGGAGAGAGAATAGCTATGGGGCAACATGAAACTTGAAATTCTGAGACGTTTCCCTGTTGAAAAGTTGGGACTCTAAATGCCAATTCATGACATGTTGGGGAAACAAAAAGACAGAAAATGCAGGAAAAGAGTGAATATCAAACACTGCTGTTCTCCTTTAAACAAGTTTTTTTTTTTTTTTTGCAAAGTGAGCTTGCCCCCTCCCACCCCCTGATGTAGGGGTAAGCTCCCCTCCCCAAATTTAAATATACCAACACAGATATCACCATAACTTGGAGAAAACTGATTACTCCAAGAAAATGCAATCTCGAACTTAGCATATGTAAATTCATAAATAGGTAAATAACTCAGGCAAGCGTCGACAGAGTGAGGAATAACATCCAATGTGTAGAAAATCCAAGCAATCCAGTCTTCTGAAACAGATAAATCAGTTTATTGCACAGATGAACCACGATAAGCGCTTTCACTAACTAGTAGCTTCTTCAGATCACAAACAGGAAGCACAATAGCCATGTGCTTTAAATATCTGCATGTTAATTAATCAACCAACTTTTAAAGCAGAAGCGCCATGAAACATAACTTAAAAACTAAATATATAAACATAATATCATTGACATCTAAAGTAGACAATAGTGTATACATATTCTATTGAAAATTAGAAATTAAAAATTAAAATAACTTCATTCCATAAAGAATGTAAAAACATATTATAAGCAGCATACTATCAAGTATAAAGGTATATGCAGCCTAATACATAAATGCATGTGATAGTCATATTAAATAAAACCTTAATACATGCAAGTAATAATGCAAGGCAACTTATAAAATAAGCAAGGTAGATACCATCAGAAACATGATAGCTAACAATAAAAATAGTCATATGCAGATCGAGAGAACTATTATCAAACAAAGTGATACTTGTTATAGTAAAGTCAGTACATGAATGTATATCTGCATCTGTATAAAAAATGTATATAAGTGTAGTGTCTAAATAAATATATATATCTAGATGTAAAATATGAGTGCATATGTACAAGAATAAATAAATAAATAAATAAATAGAAGAATAAATTATCTAGAAGTATGGAGCTAAAAACATTAACGAAACTGCAATGTGAAGTAAATAGGTTACCCAGAAAAAATGTATATGTGCAAGTATCAGAATACATTAAAATCTAAAATCTAAAAAATATCAGAACTTAGTATGCCTACGCTTCTTTAAATGTGGTCTGATAGATGCCCTTTCATTTAAACCATGACCTCTATCAGCTCTCAGCAAAATTATCCACCTACTTTCTCTGTCTTCAGTATGATTCATAATATCACCTCCTCTTACATTAGCATTCATTTTCTCCAGCACCATAAACATAAACTTGTGTTCAGGACTTGTTTGTGTCACATGCTTGGCTAGTGCATTCTGCAGATTACCTTTCCTTATATTATAACAGTGTTCCCTTATTCTATCTCTTAGTACCCTATTCGTTTTACCAACATAGAAACATGAACACAGTTCACATACAGCAAGATATATGACATCAGGTGTCATACAGCTGGCATTAACTCGGGTGTATATTTCCCTCTGTGTATCCGGATGTACAAATACTATACTAGAATCTATTAAGGAACAAAAATTGCATTGTCCACAAGGTGTTGTACCATAACTAAAGCTCGGGTGTATACCCTTGTTTGGTGGATAGCAAAACAGTCTTTTAAGATTCTTCTTATTCCTGTAGGTAAAAGATGGAGAATCACCTACAATCTTTGTCAGTATGTCATCAGTATGTAGTATGTTCCAATTTTTGGAGATAATCTCTTTGATTTGTTTATTATCTGCTGTATATGAAGTCAGAAACCTAACTTTTGCATTAGTGACTTCTTTGACATTATTCATTACTAAAGGCTTGGGCCCAAAATATGGGGTACCTAATGTTGAACGTAGACTTAAAGCATTATCAAATTGTAAATCTACCTCCGTAGAATTATAGCCCCTCTCAGCAAACTTCTCTCCTAAATCATATAAGTCTGCCATAAAGCCTTTGTCATTGGAATTCAATCTAGACATTCGTAGGGTCTGTCTTTTCACTATGTTACTGAAAACATACTTAGGGTGCATACTAGTTCTGAATAATAAAGTATTCCTATAACAGGGTTTCCTAAAAATTCCAGTGTTAAACATTCCACATTCAAGTTTTTCGATATATAGGTCTAAAAATTCTATTTTCAACAATGAGTATTTCATTGTAAATTTTAGACATGGTGTAATATTATTCAAAACCATATTGAAACTAAGCAGTTCTTCTGTATTACCATCCCATAAAATAAACACGTCATCCACAAAATGTCTATAGAATCTTGCATGTTTCTTAAACATATATTCTTTAAATAGAAACTGTTCTTCCCAGTAGGCTAGGAACATGTTGGCGTAGCTATTGGCACAAGGAGTGCCCATAGCTACGCCATCTAATTGCTGATAAGTATCAGTGAACATAAACACATTATTTTCCAGCACTAGCTCAAGGAAGTGTACCAATAAGTCAATTAAAACATTACCATAGGTACTATGTTCTGTGAGATAATTACTAACATAACCTAGACCAAGGTCGTTGGGGATGACTGTGAACAATGATTGTATGTCAAAAGTTACTAAAATCAGATTATGGATGGTATCCATTTGATTATTAAAATAGTACAAATCCGTTAGAAACTGTTTAGAATCACGTAATACAAATTCATTATTATTTAAAATACACCTTAAATGTTTCTCAATAAAAACTGACAAGTGCTCCGTAACCTATCCTTGCCCTGAGACTATTGTTCTCATGGGTGGCTTAGTAATACTTTTGTGTATTTTGGGTATTCCATGTATAACTGGGATGGTAGGCATCTTAATATATAAATAATTAAACTCATTTCTATTTATTAAGTTACTTCTATAAATATCAGTTAAAATACCATGTACATACGCACACATTTCATAAACCTTAGTAAAATCAATTCTTGTATAAAACACATCACTTAGCATAGTATACATTTCATTTTGATAATCTATGGTATCAAGTACCACAACACCAGAGCCTTTATCTGCTGGCCTAATAGTTATATTTAAAATCATTTCTTAAGTTATAGAGGCTCCTTCTCTCCTGGTATGACAAATTATTGTTAAAATTATTCAATCTCTTTTTATGAAAATACTTATAAATCTCATCTTCTGTAGTGCGTAAATATGCTTCAATTAATGGACGATTGACTGGTGTATAATCGCTTAGATTCTTAAACATAAATCTATCATTGCTAGTAGTTGATTCACTATCAATCTCATTGATGGAAGTGCCATTATAAATGTACTTGAGCATAACATTTCTGCAAAACATTCTAACATCTATGATGGTTTCATCTAGCATACTATTGCTATGAGGGATGAAACTTAGTCCTTTGACTAATAAATTAATGTCATGCTGTGATAGCGGAACACTGGACAAGTTAAAAACTAAATTTTGTTGTGGTTTGTCCACATTTTCTTTAGCGTTGTGTTGGTGAGTGACTCCTGAAAACTTCCTTTTTGTCGCCCTCGACTGTTCGAGCGTGTTCTGCTTAAATTCTTCTCCTGGCGTATAGCTAAAGGGAAGGAAAGATTTAAAGCTGCTCCTTTATTAAATTCATTTGTTTTAGATCTAACAACCTGCTCTTGACCATTCAGCAGTCTATTCTTAACTACATTCACAGTAGGGTATAAATTTGCATTTTCATTCATACTGTTATGCGTTATATGTATGACATCTATAGAGTCATTGCTAGTTGCTATTTCTTCATTACTAGCAGCTAAGTTAATAGAAGGACAAGTGTCAACAGATATAGTATTGGAATCAGCATGTTCACTGGCAATGGTTGGGGCCTCTCCTGCAACTTCTGATACATTAGAAACAGCTGCAGGAGATGCAGCCACTTTACCAGTGCTCTGTAGAGTCTTTCTAATTTTCAATAGAATATGTATACACTATTGTCTACTTTAGATGTCAATGATATTATGTTTATATATTTAGTTTTTAAGTTATGTTTCATGGCGCTTCTGCTTTAAAAGTTGGTTGATTAATTAACATGCAGATATTTAAAGCACATGGCTATTGTGCTTCCTGTTTGTGATCTGAAGAAGCTACTAGTTAGTGAAAGCGCTTATCGTGGTTCATCTGTGCAATAAACTGATTTATCTGTTTCAGAAGACTGGATTGCTTGGATTTTCTACACATTGGATGTTATTCCTCACTCTGTCGACGCTTGCCTGAGTTATATTTATTTATCTGTTTATAAGCAAGCGTGCTGTGGCAGTAACCAGTATCTTTATTTATATTCTAACGTTGTCTATACATTTTTTACGTTGGTTACGAGACTACGAGTGAGCTTTCAGCTACTGGACATTCTACTAAAGTCATGGCGGACATTGAGCTTCCCTATAAGCCCAGAAGTGAACACCGGGGCAAGGCAGCGATGGAAGGCAAGTTTAAACAGCACCTTGAAGGGACTCTTACTACATTATGGTCGCTAACAACTGAACAACTACCAGCTAATATGGGTGAGCGTGATGTGGATTTTCAGAGAGCTAATTTAATACTTAATGACATAGAGAAACACTTTTATAAACTGAAACGCTTACAAATGCAAAGGCAGCATTTTCAATTCTGTTTAGATAATGCCATCATACCACGTGGGCTTAGGGTGTTCTCTATGCCTAGTCAAGGCAATGAGTACCCAGAACTGCTGTCATTATGGCAGCAGATAAACATTGAGACTAGCCGTAAATATTTACAACTGTTGATTGATTTTTTCAAACCTGAAGAACAAGCTTTAACCAGTAAAATCAATGACTTACAGCAACAGTTGTTTAAAGACTATACAGAGTTGGCTATACATGATTTGTTTGATAATATACTGGACTCTGTATCTGCCTATGAGCGTAAATTATTTCAGCAGAAACAAAGCAAAGTTTCAAGGGATATACAAGATTTTAAAACAGGGCAAGTTTTTGTCTGGGAAAGGCGTGTCCCAGAACGTATGCCTGCATCTGCTATCAAGCAAGGCACTTTACCTTTCCAACAGCATAAGACTCTACAGAGCACTGGTAAAGTGGCTGCATCTCCTGCAGCTGTTTCTAATGTATCAGAAGTTGCAGGAGAGGCCCCAACCATTGCCAATGAACATGCTGATTCCAATACTATATCTGTTGACACTTGTCCTTCTATTAACTTAGCTGCTAGTAATGAAGAAATAGCAACTAGCAATGACTCTATAGATGTCATACATATAACGCATAACAGTATGAATGAAAATGCAAATTTATACCCTACTGTGAATGTAGTTAAGAATAGACTGCTGAATGGTCAAGAGCAGGTTGTTAGATCTAAAACAAATGAATTTAATAAAGGAGCAGCTTTAAATCTTTCCTTCCCTTTAGCTATACGCCAGGAGAAGAATTTAAGCAGAACAGGCTCAAACAGTCGGGGCGACAAAAAGGAAGTTTTCAGGGGAGTCACTCACCAACACAACGCTAAAGAAAATGTGGACAAACCACAACAAAATTTAGTTTTTAACTTGTCCAGTGGTCTGCTATCACAGCATGACATTAATTTATTAGTCAAAGGACTAAGTTTCATCCCTCATAGCAATAGTATGCTAGATGAAACCATCATAGATGTTAGAATGTTTTGCAGAAATGTTATGCTCAAGTACATTTATAATGGCACTTCCATCAATGAGATTGATAGTGAATCAACTACTAGCAATGATAGATTTATGTTTAAGAATCTAAGCGATTATACACCAGTCAATCATCCATTAATTGAAGCATATTTACGCACTACAGAAGATGAGATTTATAAGTATTTTCATAAAAAGAGATCGAATAATTTTAACAATAATCTGTCATACCAGGAGAGAAGGAGCCTCTATAACTTAAGAAATGATTTAAATATAACTATTAGGCCAGCAGATAAAGGCTCTGGTGTTGTGGTACTTGATACCATAGATTATCAAAATGAAATGTATACTATGCTAAGTGATGTGTTTTATACAAGAATTGATTTTACTAAGGTTTATGAAATGTGCGTATGTACATGGTATTTTAACTGATATTTATAGAAGTAACTTAATAAATAGAAATGAGTTTAATTATTTATATATTAAGATGCCTACCATCCCAGTTATACATGGAATACCCAAAATACACAAAAGTATTACTAAGCCACCCATGAGACCAATAGTCTCAGGGCAAGGATGGGTTACGGAGCACTTGTCAGTTTTTATTGAGAAACATTTAAGGTGTATTTTAAATAATAATGAATTTGTATTACGTGATTCTAAACAGTTTCTAACAGATTTGTACTATTTTAATAATCAAATGGATACCATCCATAATCTGATTTTAGTAACTTTTGACATACAATCATTGTTCACAGTCATCCCCAACGACCTTGGTCTAGCTTATGTTAGTAATTATCTCACAGAACATAGTACCTATGGTAATGTTTTAACTGACCTATTGGTACACTTCCTTGAGCTAGTGCTGGAAAATAATGTGTTTATGTTCACTGATAATATTTATCAGCAATTAGATGGCGTAGCTATGGGCACTCCTTGTGCCAATAGTTACGCCAACATGTTCCTAGCCTACTGGGAAGAACAGTTTCTATTTAAAGAATATATGTTTAAGAAACATGTAAGATTCTATAGACGTTTTGTGGATGACGTGTTTATTTTATGGGATGGTAATACAGAAGAACTGCTTAGTTTCAATATGGTTTTGAATAATATTACACCATGTCTAAAATTTACAATGAAATACTCATTGTTGAAAATAGAATTTTTAGACCTATATATCGAAAAACTTGAATGGGGAATGTTTAACACTGGAATTTTTAGGAAACCCTGTTATAGGAATACTTTATTATTCAGAACTAGTATGCACCCTAAGTATGTTTTCAGTAACATAGTGAAAAGACAGACCCTACGAATGTCTAGATTGAATTCCAATGACAAAGGCTTTATGGCAGACTTATATGATTTAGGAGAGAAGTTTGCTGAGAGGGGCTATAATTCTACGGAGGTAGATTTACAATTTGATAATGCTTTAAGTCTACGTTCAACATTAGGTACCCCATATTTTGGGCCCAAGCCTTTAGTAATGAATAATGTCAAAGAAGTCACTAATGCAAAAGTTAGGTTTCTGACTTCATATACAGCAGATAATAAACAAATCAGAGAGATTATCTCCAAAAATTGGAACATACTACATACTGATGACATACTGACAAAGATTGTAGGTGATTCTCCATCTTTACCTACAGGAATAAGAAGAATCTTAAAAGACTGCTTTGCTATCCACCAAACAAGGGTATACACCGAGCTTTAGTTATGGTACAACACCTTGTGGACAATGCAATTTTGCTCCTTAATAGATTCTAGTATAGTATTTGTACATCCGGATACACAGAGGGAAATATACACCCGAGTTAATGCCAACTGTATGACACCTGATGTCATATACCTTGCTGTATGTGAACTGTGTTCATGTTTCTATGTTGGTAAAACGAATAGGGTACTAAGAGATAGAATAAGGGAACACTGTTATAATATAAGGAAAGGTAATTTGCAGAATGCACTAGCCAAGCATGTGACACAAACAAGTCCTGAACACAAGTTTATGTTTAGGGTGCTGGAGAAAATGAATGCTAATGTAAGAGGAGGTGATATTATGAATCATACTGAAGACAGAGAAAGTAGGTGGATAATTTTGCTGAGAGCTGATAGAGGTCATGGTTTAAATGAAAGGGCATCTATCAGACCACATTTAAAGAAGCGTAGGCATACTAAGTTCTGATATTTTTTAGATTTTAGATTTTAATGTATTCTGATACTTGCACATATACATTTTTTCTGGGTAACCTATTTACTTCACATTGCAGTTTCGTTAATGTTTTTAGCTCCATACTTCTAGATAATTTATTCTTCTATTTATTTATTTATTTATTTATTCTTGTACATATGCACTCATATTTTACATCTAGATATATATATTTATTTAGACACTACACATATACATTTTTTATACAGATGCAGATGTACATTCATGTACTGACTTTACTATAACAAGTATCACTTTGTTTGATAATAGTTCTCTCGATCTGCATATGACTATTTTTATTGTTAGCTATCATGTTTCTGATGGTATCTACCTTGCTTAGTTTATAAGTTGCCTTGCATTATTACTTGCATGTATTAAGGTTTTATTTAATATGACTATCACATGCATTTATGTATTAGGCTGCATATACCTTTATACTTGATAGTATGCTGCTTATAATATGTTTTTACATTCTTTATGGAATGAAGTTATTTTAATTTTTAATTTCTAATTTTCAATAGAATATGTATACACTATTGTCTACTTTAGATGTCAATGATATTATGTTTATATATTTAGTTTTTAAGTTATGTTTCATGGCGCTTCTGCTTTAAAAGTTGGTTGATTAATTAACATGCAGATATTTAAAGCACATGGCTATTGTGCTTCCTGTTTGTGATCTGAAGAAGCTACTAGTTAGTGAAAGCGCTTATCGTGGTTCATCTGTGCAATAAACTGATTTATCTGTTTCAGAAGACTGGATTGCTTGGATTTTCTACACATTGGATGTTATTCCTCACTCTGTCGACGCTTGCCTGAGTTATTTACCTATTTATTTATCTGTTTATAAGCAAGCGTGCTGTGGCAGTAACCAGCATCTTTATTTATATTCTAACGTTGTCTATATATGTAAATTCATATTCTGGCCATTCTCCACATCTGTGGACAGATCCCGAGATGTCAAATGGTTACCTTCTGAGAAAGTTCCTGGCAGATGCCAAAGTCTGGCTGGAAAATATCAGAAACTATTCCTTTTAACATCCCACTTTGTCTACAGGAAAAGCCACCACGAGGGTTGTGTCCATCAGACACCCCAGGAACACTACTCAAGTTGAGATGACAGAAGACTTCTATATATTGAATGTAAACAGACTGAGAAAAGGGTTTTTCACTAAAGCTAGAGATTATCAACATTTGAAAGAATCTGGAAAAAAAAAGACAGTCATCTAACTACATAAAATGTGAATGCCCTGCAATCTGCAATGGGCTATTATAGGAGCGAGACATTTGTAAAGACCAAAAGTTGCTGACAAACAAAACAAAGCAGAAAACTGAAAATGTAAACCAGACAGACAAAATAAAAAAACCTTTAATAACTTGAATGTGGTGTGAAGGTTTCAAAAGAAAGGTCTAGCACAGCTGTCCAGCTTCCTTTCTTCTGAGGCACCAAAAAGATTCTTGAATAAAATCCCCTTCCCTCCAAGCTCTGGGGCACCAGGTTCTACAACTTCTTGATACAGCATCTAATCTACAATAGGAGAGACCAGGGAGGTTTGACTGGTTGGATGAAAAGGCATCACACTGCTAGTTGTAACCCTTATGAATGATTCTCAGAATTCAAGTACCTGAAGTTATATGGCACCACAGAAGAAACTGAAGATCTAGACTTCTGAAACCTTTACAAACTGACCGGGTGGGGAAAGCAATGCAAACACAGGGACATGGTCAGTGTATTTTCTCAGATTGCTCTTAGTTTTGGAAGGACTCTCCACATTCTTCTTTAAACCTCAAAGCCATTTGCTTTTTGAAATTTAATTTGCCTGTACCTTGCCAGAAATGCTCATTCTGTTTCCTGAAAGTTTCTATTATAGCTCGGCAAGGAAGGCTGTACATAAGAGTAACCCTCTGAAATAACTCTCCCTGTTTCCTCTAACCTTTTAAGGTTCACAGCAGAAAACAGCCAGGCAAATCACATCACTGAACCAGTAGCAGCAAGTCTAGAAACAGCATCAGCAGTGTCATAAAAACATTTTTGAGAATGTTTAGTTACCAAAGACATGGAGGATAATAATGAATTTAGAGATGCCCTAGTTTCTGAAGATGGGAGGTTAGCAATTAACTTTCTCATACTGTCAAAGAAGCCAGAAGACACTTAAACATGCAAGCCTGACAATTCACTATTCTGAAGGCTGCCTGCCGGAGTTTGGCAGAAGTTGATTTTGACAGCGAAATTACTTCAGGATCTGATCTGGTATTAGAAAAATGGAATCTGTGAGAGAGGTGCAAGACATATAAATTTATCAGACTTTGTGAGAGCCAGTGGCAGAATGTCATGCAAATACTGGGTACTCCTCTAAGGCTAGCAACACAGGAGAAAAGATGCAGGTTGAGGAAAATCCACCAGCAACAAATCATATCTTTGCTGGAATTATGGTACTTCCTTGGCTCCCAATGAAACAATTTCTTCATTTTGGCAACAGCATCAGAATACAACTCCTCAGGAGGGGAATCTGAAGAATAACTTTCTTCAAAGTCAGATTCCCCATACTGTAAAGTTAAAGAGTGAACAGGAGAGACAGCCAAACCATTTAGTAAAAACAGTACAAGAAAATCCTAGCCAGGCTAAAGTTTTCATTGTAATCCCTTAAAATCTCTTGTAAAAGATGGGATATATGCATGTGACCCCTTAAGGACAATAGGTGTTCCAGCTATATGGCAGCTCTGAATGTCCATGGCTTTTTTTTTTTTTTTTTTTTTTTTAAGACTGTTAATGGACAAATTCAGACAAAGACAAAGCCCACTAGCAGTGGACATGCATGTTTCAGTCTTATGACTTCATCAGCACAGCATGAGTGGACTATTTGGCTAACTTCTAGAAACACAGGGTTGTCGTACCCAGCTGATGTCCATGACCATTAATGCGTCTGCAAAATGTCCCATATAACAACTAAATAAAAGAATGAACAGGAGAGACAGCCAAACCAATCAGTAAAAATTTCAAGAAAATCCTACCCAAGCTAGAGTTTTCAGTGTGTGAATCCTTAAAACCTCTTGTAAAAGAGGATAACGGGATATACATGCAAATGACCCCTTATGGACGTCAGGTGTTTCAGCTATATGGCAGTTCCGAATGCCCATGACTTTTTTATTTTTAAGTCTGTTAATGGATGCTTAGAAAGTCAGAGGCATTCAGAACTGCCATACAGCTGAAACACCTGATGGCCTTAAGGGGTCATTTGCATATATCCATTATTCTCTTGTACAAGAGGTTTTAAGGAATCGCAAAGTGAAAACTCTTGCTTGGCTAGGATCTTCTTGGAATTCCATACTGTAAAGTAGGAATCTGAGAAAGTCTGTGTCTAAATCCTCTCTCTCATACTGGGGATCAAAATCTGAGGAAGAGGAGGAGGAAAATATGTTCTGTTTTAAAAAGGAAGGTAATCTCAGCACGTAAGGACTGAAAAGCGTTAAATAAATATTAATCAAACCCCAGCCAATTCATCATATCTGCTTTATGAGAATATAAAATATCTAACCTTACGTTTCCTTTTTCTGGGATACTCCCACAGGAAAAAAAGCAGCTAGAAAGGACAGTCCTTTCTCCAGGAATAAAACTCCTCGAACCAGCTTAGGGAACAAGCATCCTACTGTCCCCCCTCCCTGATGCTGGCCAGAGTGGTTCTCACATACCCAATGGACAGCTGAACAGTTGCTGAGGCTGTACACCTACTTCCTTGTCCTTAGTGGCATCCCAAACAGCAGCATCAGACACATCAAGAGAAAGTGATGAGCAATCTGAGGAAAACAGACCATGAGATGTCCCCCAACAGTGGCTGAGACAAAAGGAAAGCTGGAGTCTAGACCGAAGCCCAACTCAGATAACTTTTCTTTTGCCTTAGGGAGGAACGACTTGAGTTACCCAGACCCAGATTCATACCATAGTTGTTTTTATTGACAACCAAACACACTAAACTCAACCTCTAACACTTTGACAGAAAATAACTTTTCCTTCCAGAATATGATAAACAAGGGACTTCTCAGAGGGATTCAGAACCATCTGTCTACTGAAAAGGGCGTCTTACAAGCAGGTAGCAGAGCTTAGGAGAGTCAGTGAAACAACCTGACAGGAAAAGTACATGTTGAGGTAAATATATTAACGACAGCTCCCAAAACCACAAGTCCTAGCCCCTTGCCACAAGTTTTGACCAAGAAGTAAAACTTTTTCCTCACAAAAATCAATCTGGAAGACATTCCCCACAGGGAGGCATGACAAAAAAATGTCAGATGAGATAAAATTTTAACCACCACCACTAAAAGCACCAGTTCTAGCCTTTAGCAAACAATTCTGACACCAAAGTACAGTTGTATAAGTAAACAAAATAAAGTACAGTTGTGTACACTTACCATAAATGTAGATGTTTGAGTGTATTCACTGTTGCAGTCATTACATTTGGGTTATCCTGCTGGCAGGTTGCCCTCAGTCGGCCTGAATTCCAAAGTCTTAGGTCCTGCGTTGGTTGCTGTCACCTCTTCCCGGACGTCAGGTCGTCAGGGGTATGAAAGATGCAGCCAACACCATTTTATTCAGTTTTTCTTGCCCCAGATGTCAGCTGCCTCCAAAAGGGTAGGCTAAAAATATGTAAATAAAACATACATGCACCAAAATAAGCTTTATCTTCATCTATAAGCAAATACACCACCTAGGTTATATATATTAGAGAAGTAAAGATAAGTTCCAGCAAAAATAAGGGGGATGGCGGGTGGGTAACCTGGACTGCAACAATGAATGCACTCGAACATCTACATTTATGGTAAGTGTACACAACTATACTACGTTCTTCATGTTTCACTGTTGCAGTCATTACATTTGGGTTGAGTCCGAAAGCTATGGTTGGGTGGCTGGAGATTAACAGCTTTGGGAGCGGCTATGAGGCCCTGCAGAACTGCAGTGGCAAAGCCTGCCCTGGATTTAGAGTAAAGAGGCAGATTGTAATGTTTTGTAAAGGTATGCACTGAACTCCAAGTAGCAGCCTCTAAAATGTCTTTGGTTGGTACTCCCCTGAGAAAGGCTGCAGCTCTGGTTGAATGTGGCCTAATGCCATTAGGCACTGGTTTGCCATGCTGTGGAGTAGCAGAAACTAATGCAGTTACCTATCCACTTTGAAATAGTCTGCTTGGAGATAGTCTTTCCTTGTGATGCTGTGGCATATGCCACTAGTAATTGTTCCGTCTTTCTGAAAACTTTAGTTTTGCCCATGTAGAATCTAAGTTGTCTGTGTACGTCCAAAGAATGCAGAATTTTCTCCCCCTTGTTCTGTGGATTTGGATAAAAAGTTGGCAAATTAATTGTGTGATTAATGGCTAAACTGGATACCACCTTAGGCATAAAAGTAGGGTTTGTTCTCAGAGAGACCCTGTCTGGATAAAAAATGATAAAGGGTTCCACAGCCTTGAGAGCCTGTAGCTCTGAAACTCGTCTTGCAGTTATTGCTAGGAGCAGAGCTGTTTTCCAAGAGAAGAACTTTATATCCGCAGTAGCAGCTGGCTCAAAAGGAGGTAAGGTGAGTTTCTCTAAGACATAATTGAGGTCCCATGCAGGTATTGGCATTCTCCTTGGAGGCCTTAAGTTTTTGGCTCCTCTGAGGTACTGCCTTAATAAAGGATGAGAAAAGAGTGGTGGTTCTGTATTGTAATGAGCCAAAATGGCAGAGGCATGGATTTTAATTGATGAAAAAGATAGGCCTTTTTCCAGCATCTCAGTAAGTATTGCAAAATCTGAGGAATATTTGAGACAGTTGCATCAGTTCCTTGAGCTTGGTTCCAAGCGCAAAATCTCTTCCATTTCCCAGCATAGGATTTTCTAGTACTAGGCCTTCTGGCTTCTAAAATGACATCCATCACAGCTTTACTGAGAGATGTGGTTTGTATGGCTACATTATTCGCAATGCTGCCAGGTTTAGGGTCCTGAGTTGACTGCAAAACCTGATTGTTTTGCTGGGACAGTAGAGAAGGTATTTGAGGTAAGGTCCAGGCTGGGCACTGGGACAAGTTCCTTAAGATTGGATACCAGTACTGGCGTGGCCAGTCTGGGGCAATCAGAATAATTTTTGGTTTCTCCTGCCTGACCTTTAGGAGTACCTTGGGGAGGAGAGGCAGCGGAGGAAAGGCATATACTGATAGGTTTGTCCAGTTGAAAGATAAGGCGTCCACTTTCCAAGCTTGTCTGTGATAAGTCCTTGTGCAGAATCTTTTTAGTTGATTGTTTTGAGGGGAGGCAAATAGATCTATGTCCAGGCATCCCCATTTCTTTATCATCATGCTGAAGACTTGTGGATCCAGGTGCCACTCGTGGGGATCCATGAGGTTTCTGCTTAGTTAGTCTGCCAGAGTGTTTTCCTTTCCTGGCAGGAATTGTGCCTGCAGATGAACTTGATAAGTCAATGCTGTGTCAAAGCCATGGCTTGTCTGCACAGGGGATAAGAATGAGTGCCCCCTGCTTGTTTATGTACCACATGACCGTGGTGTTGTCTGTCTTTATCAGTAGTTGTCCCGGATGAAGTAGGTCCTTGAAGGCTGTCAGGGCATTTTGAACAGCTATCATCTCTTTTTGATTGATATGTAGATGCTTTTGGTTTGTGGACCAGGTGCCCTGAATGCCTCTTCCGCCATGTTGTGTGCCCCCCAGGCATAATCTGAAGCATCCGTCGTTGGGCTCTGCCTGGCTGGGGGTAGTGAAAATGGCTGTCCCTTGTTTTGGTGACAAGCATTTGTCCACCATTGAAACTCCTGTTGCAGGCAGGGAATCATGGTTTCCAGACTGTAGCAATGTTGTGTCCAGACACTTTTTAGGTACCATTGAATTTTCCTCATATGCAGACTTGCATATGGAATTAGTAAGATGCAGGATGCCACGAAGTCCAAAGCCTGCAGAATTTTTCTTGCAGATAACTGGGCCTTTGTTGCCATTTCCTTGAAATAGGTATTCAGTTGCCTTTGTTTGTCTGGAGTGAGATAAGCCATCTGGGCAGTTGTATTTAAGCTTGCACCCAGGAATATTATCTCTTGCAAGGGTACTAGTTTTGATTTCTTTTTGTTGACTGTGTACACTAGGCATGTTGAAAGTCTTGTCACAAATGTCAGATGCTGTAGTAGAATGTCCTTGTTCTCTGCTTGTATGAGGCAGTCGACCAATTAAGGATATATTTGTATTCCTCTGTCTGCAGTAAGCAATTACTGGTGCCAGACACTTTGTGAAGACCCTGGGCGCAGTAGATAAGACAAAGGGCAGTGCAGAGAATTGGTAATGCTTTGAGCCAGCTTTGAATCTGAGGTATATTCTGCATGATTGTCTGATTGGGAAATGCAGGTATGCCTCTTTTAGGTCTAAAGTCACGAGCCAAGCATTGCTGCCCAGCATGGGCAGAAGCTGCTATAAGGTCAACATCTTGAATTTTGGTATATCCAGGAAAGTGTTTAGAATAGACAGGTCCAGTATTGGTCTCCATGCTTTGTCCTTTCTGTATACCAAGAACAGTCTTGAGTAAAAGCCTTGTTCCTGCTCTTGCTATGGCACTTGTTGAATAGCCCTCATGTCCATGAGAGCTGCGACTTGTTTTTGAGCCCCTGCCCATTGATTTTTTGACAGGTCTGGCCAACCGTTTGGCCTTGGCAGGTATGGAAATGAAACTTGTAGCATTGTGACACTGTCTAGAACCCATTTGTCCTGGGTTATTAATGTGCCAATTTTGTGAAAAAAGTGCTAGTTTTCCCCCCAAGGGTGCTGCCAGAAAAAAGTGCTTGGCACAGGCGGGGGAAGTCTTTGAGACTGTTTCCTGCATGATTGTGCTTCGTCTTCTCCACCTTTGGAGGTAGAAACACTCCACTGCTTAGACCTGTAGGATCCTTGCGGCTGTGATCCGCCTTTAGGGCATCTGGATCTCCCTCTTTGAGGTCTGTCTGAGACTGGAAAGGACCAATTCTTTGAAGGCCAGTGTCTGCTAAATCTAGGTGGCTGTACCTGTAAGAAATCCTTGACCGTTTGCATAGATTTAGCTTTGTCCTCCATTTTCTTTAACACCCCTTCTGCCTTAACACCAAACAAGGTATCATGTTGTAAAGGAGCATGTAATAATTTTGCTTTAACATGGTCAGTCAGATTTTGTTCCTTTAACCAAGCAGGCCTCCTAATGACAGAACCCGTAAGAGCGGCCCTGCAGGAGGCCTCCAGAGAATCAAACCCACATTGCAAAGTATGCTTTCCAACTTGTGCAGCTGCATACAATAAATCCTGCATTTCTTTGTTTTCTGCACATTCAGAATTTGCCATCATTTTCTGTTTAAGCAGTGTCATTATATATTGCTGATATTTGACCATATGAAACTGACAATTTAAGGCCCTTATAGCCAAAGTAGCAGATGTGTAAATCTTTTTCCCCCATCTATCCAGTGCCCTAGAATCCCTGTCAGATGGGGTAGGGATTTTTGCAGCAGAAGCCTTGACCCCTTTTGGACCCTGAGAAATAGTTTCTGGGTTTGCAGTAGGGTTTTTGAAAAGGAATTTATGAGAGTCAGGGATGCTGTAGTATCTGTCCGGCTTAACAGGAGCTGGAGGTAAAGAGTCAGGGGTCAGACTAGACTCAGAGAACACAATGTCCAACACAGGTGGAATAGCTAGAAGCCTGTGTTGAGGAAGTAAAAGGAAATTTCTGAGCCTTTTCTTAGATTCTGAAAAATCTTGGCTCTCCCAGTGGAAGTGCTCCATCATGGTATACAAGGTTTCCCCAAAAGAGTAGTCCTCAGGAGGAGAAGCTGAAGGAATTGATTCTTCAGCATCAGAATCCTCATAGGGGGGAAGAGAATACTCCTGATTAGAAGAGGAATCAGAAGAAATGGAAACCTGATCTGAAGATTCATAGTTGGTCTCTTGCCTACGACTCTTATCAGGAGGGGGATGGGAACCCCTGATCAAGGTGATGAAGTCTTCGGACATTTTGAGCATCTGTTTTGGGCATGGAGGCCTGTCCTTGTGGCTGGTGAAATTGTTTCTTTGCCTTTAAAGGTGTTTTAGTCTTTGAAGTCAGTTTAGTATATAATTGTTTAGGTCTGAATACACCCTCAGAAGCAGATACCTGCTCAGCAGCTCCAGACCCATCTGAGGGAATAATCTCCGAAGCTCCAATACCTTGAGTTTCCAGCAGCCTGGCTGACTCCACGTGAGAGTTGATAGCGGCCTGCGACTCCAAAGTAGCAGTGGTCAGGGGCTGCGAAAGCACCTCACTGAGAACTGGTGACTTGGTTAGGAGATTCTTTGTCGTCGGTTTTGGACCTCTGTTGTCTGTCTTTCTTTTTCTTTGTGTTTTTTGTGAACTCCGGTAATCGGATGGCCATCTGACGACATTGTATAATTAAATCTTTGCCAAAAATAGCTTAATGCAAAATCGTACAGGCACTTAATAGTGCGTTGGTTAAATCTAGCACAAAACCGACAACTAGCAACGTCATGGTCAGGGCCTAGACAAGGAATACAGTAAGAATGAAAGTCCTTATGAGGTATTTGCTTCCCACAAGAAATACAATTATTAACTTTTTCTGGCATCGGTCTGGAACAAGAAAAAAGTTTACCTAAAGGGGTACTTAGCTTCTAATGAAGACTTTGGATCTGAAACTCTAACACTAAAGTCAGTCGACCGGCACTTGCGAACTGCTTCTGCTTCGGGCACTGTGTGGCAAGAAAGACTGGATAAAATGGCGTTGGCTGCATCTTTCATACCCCCTGATGACCCGACATCAGGGAAGAGGTGATAGCAACCGACTCAGGACGCAAGACTTTGGAATTCAGGCCGACTGAGGGTAACCTGCCAGCAGGATAACCCAGACGTAATGACTGCAACAGTGAAACACGAAGAACATCAGTAAATATCTGAATAGATCACTGCAGCAGCAACCTAAGCTACATGGGTTATGTTTTGTCAAGAATACTGACAACCAGTAAGCTTTTAAAGCTTATAAGCCATGTTCTATGTACCTTAACTGCTGCAGGGCTTGAGGAGAACTGTATAAAGTCAGTGGTTAGTGCATCAAACCTTCACAGCTTTTTTGCCTCTAAGTATAACAGGCTAGTATCCGACATTTAGGTATATGCCAATAAAAAAAGTAAATTCCCTGGCAAAAAACATAACACAAAAAGAGGAGGATAGAAGGCATTTCCCTAATGCAACAGTGATCTATTTAATCAACTGTTATGGTAAGTTTACATACACAACTGTATATATTTACCATTAGATCACTGTTTCAGTAGACTAAGCTATATGGGTACATTACCAGTTTAGAAAGAAGAAGGGTCTCAGTCCAGCAGCCCTTGGAGAAAAGATTTGGCAAAACTTGCTCTGGACCTGGTAAAAGCATCCAGTTTGCAATGTTTTGTAAATGCATGCACAGAAGATCAAGTTGCTGCCTCTAGAAATTTGAGTCCAAAACGTCCCAGTAGAATGGGCCCTGAATTTGTCCAGAAGTGACTTATGGCAAGAACGGAAAACAGCAGCATAAAAAGTACAGTTTTGTACCTACCATAAATGTAGATGTTCGAGTGTATACACTGCTGCAGTCATTACACTTGGGTTATTCTGCAGTCAGTCGGTCCCGCGGTCGGCCAGAGTTCCAAAGTCTTGGTCCGGCGTCGGTTGCTGTCACTTCTTCCCTGACGTCAGTGCGCCAGGGGTATATAAGATGCAGCCGACGTCATTTTCTTCAGTTTTTCTTGCCCCAGATGTCAGGTGCCCCCCAAAAGGTAGGCAATGTAAATTGCTAATAAAACATACATAAGAAAAGCAATCAAAAACTTTCAGTTACCAGCAAGTACTCCCCATAGGTAGTAAAGGGTAGAAGGCTTAGGTAAGTACCAGCAAGTAAGAGGGGAAGGAGGGTGGGTAACCTAGACTGCAGCAGTGTATACACTCAAACATCTACATTTATGGTAGGTACAAAACTGTACTATGTTCATCGTATTACACTGCTGCAGTCATTACACTTGGGTAGAATCCCAAAGCTGAGGTAGGGTGGCTGGTTCTAGAAGGCATTAGGGGTGGCTATAAGGCCCTGCAGCACTGCTGTGGCAAAGCCAGCTCTGGATTTAGAGTAAAGAGGCAGATGGTAATGCTTGGTGAAAGTATGTACAGAACTCCAAGTTGCTGCTTCCAAAATGTCCTTGGTACGTACTCCTCTGAGGTAGGCAGTTGAAGTGGCTGTAGCCCTGGTGGAATGAGACCTAATGCTGTTAGGTACAGTTTTCCCATGGTGTCTATAGCAGAAACGTATACAGTGCCCTCTCCATTTTGATATGGTTTGTTTTGAAATGGCTTTTCCTTGTGCTCCTGCAGCATATGCTACAAACAATTGCTCAGTTTTCCTGAAAGCTTTCGTTTTGTCCAAGTAAAAGCGTAACTGCCTGTGTATGTCCAAGGAATGCAGTAGTCTCTCCCCTTTATTTCGTGGATTTGGATACAAAGTTGGCAAGTGAATAGTTTGGTTTAGAGCCACACTTGATACCACCTTTGGCATAAAAGTAGGGTTTGTTCGTAAAGGCACCCTGTCTTGGTGGAAAATGATGAAAGGTTCCACTGCCATTAGTGCCTGTAATTCTGAAACTCTTCGTGCTGAGGTTATTGCCAGGAGCAGAGCAGTTTTCTAAGAGAGATATTTTAAGTCTGCTGACTTAGCTGGCTCAAAAAGGAGGTAAAGTTAATTTTTCCAAGACTAAGTTGAGGCCCAAGTTGGAGTTGGTGCTCTACGGGGCGGTCTTATGTTTTTAGACCCTCTGAGGTACTGCTTTAGCAAAGGATCAGAAAAAAATTGGTGGATGGGTCTGTGTTGTAATGAGCAGAGATGGCAGAGGCGTGGATCTTAATGGATGAAAAGGAGAGGCCTTTGTCCAGCATCTCAGTTAAGTATTGTAGTATCTGAGGAATATTTTGGACCAGAGGGTCAAGGCTGTGAGCCTGGTTCCAGGCACAGAATCGCTTCCATTTATCCGAATAGGCTTTCCTGGTGATAGGCATTCTGGCCTCCAGAATGACATCCATAACAGCTTTGGAGAGAGGCATTGCTTGCTTGACTAAGGAATTTGCCATGCAGCCAGGTTTAAAGTCTGTATCTGGCTGTGAAATATCCGATTGTTTTGCTGAGTCAGAAGATGTGGGATTTGAGGCAAAATCCATGGAGGACCTTGTGCTAAGTTCTTTAAGTTTGGGAACCAGTGCTGGCATGGCCAGTCTGGGGCAATCAGGATCATCTTTGGCTTTTCTTGTCTGGCTTTTATGAATACCTTTGAAAGGAGAGGTAGTGGTGGGAAAGCATATACTTGTAGATTTTTCCAGCTGAATGAGAGGGCGTCCATTTTCCATGCTTGTTGGGTGGGAAGTCCTTGTGCAGAATTTCTGTAGCTGGCAATCTGAACCGGCGACTGGCCTAGAAGAGGCTTCATCAGTTTTGGGCCTCGGATGCCTGTCCTTGTCTTTGCGCTTTTTGTGTATCCCGGTCGTCGGTAGTTCCGACGTCATGGTGTAATTGAATTTTCTACCAAAATAATGAAGGGCAAAATCAAACCGACATTTAATAGTGTGCTTGTTAAACCTAGCACAAAACCGACAGCCTGTGACGTCGTGGTCTGGGCCTAGGCATGAGATACAATAAGAATGGAAATCCTTATGAGGTATTTGCTTTCCACAAGAAATACAATTATTAACTTTTACTGACATCTGACTAAGGCAAGAAAAAGTTTCCCCAACGGGGTACTTAGCTTTGCAGAAGACTTTGGTTCTGGATCCGGAATGAAAATCTCAGGAGTTGGCCGACCGGCACTTGCGAACTGCTTTTGCTTTGGGCACCGCGCGGCAAGAAAGACTGAAGAAAATGGTGTCGGCTGCATCTTATACACCCCTGGCGCACTGACGTCAGGGAAGAAGCGACAGCAACCGATGCCGGACCAAGACTTTGGAACTCTGGCCGACTGCGTGACCGCCTGACGGCAGGATGACCGAAGTGTAATGACTGCAGCAGTGTAACACGATCAACCAGTACAAAAACAACCAGTACAAAAACAGACCATGTTTAAATAATTTCCCTTTTGCATACCTTCATAAGAAATAAACAGTTGATATGAAGTCCTGAAAGTTTTACTGTTAATACAGTATCAGAGTTATCTGTGGACAACCAGAATATGCAAAATCCTTTCTTCCTTACTTTTAGATCTGGAAAAAAAAAGGAGAGGCAACTAATAGCGTAACTAACTCTGAAACTACGTTAGGCATAAAATGTCCTGTCCTAAAGAACGGGTGGCGGTCCAGTTTCCACAAACCCATGGAGGATGGCTCTGGCAGATCCTGCCCTGGCTTTACAGACTATATCCAGTTTGTAGTGTCTGCTGAATGTGTAAACTGAGGAACAAGTAGCTGCCTCTAGGACAACAACTGTGTCCAATCCTTTAAGGAAAGCCCCTGAGGAGGACACTACCTAGTTAAGTGCGCCCTAAATGGGGCAGGGAGTGACTTACCATGGTTGGTGTAGCTAAAGGAAATGTTTTTTGATATCCAAGAGGATACTGTTTGCTTGGAAACAGGCTGACGCAGGGCTCTAGAGTGATAGGAGATTAAGAGCCTGTCAAAATTTCAGAAGGATATGGTTTTGACAAAATAAAACCAGAGCTGTCTGTGTATGTCTAGGGAATGCAGTATCCTCTCTGCTTGGTTCTGCGGAGAGGGAAAAACGGTTGGCAGGCCGACAGTCCAATTTAGGGACAAGTCATTTACCACTTCGGGCATAAACGTGGGGTTAGCACGCAACACACCCTGACCTTGTGGAGGAGAGTGAAGGGGGGATATGCCATAAGGGCCTGGAGTTAGAAGACCATACGGTTGGTAGCCAAAACCTCTGCCAGAAGGGTCTCTGAAGTGCAGTGTTGAAGGGGGAAGTCTTTGGCTAGTTCAAATGGTGGTAATGTCAATTTTTCTAGGACAAAATTAAAGTCCCAAAGAGGCAGAATGGGCTTCCTTGGTGGCCGGAGTTTTAGTGTCCCTCTCAAGAAGAGTTTTACCTCTAAACCAGATGCTAAAGGTAGTACCAGGGGCAGGGCAAGCCGAGATGGCAGATAGGTGGATTTTAATGGAGGAGTTTGATCATCCAGATTTCATAAGGTCACACAGGTAGGGCAAGACAACTGGGGGATCAGCCGTCAGTAGTTGTAGGTTATATTTCTGACACCATAAGGAAAATCTCTTCCTCTTCGGGAGATGAGATTTTCTAGTAGTTGGTTTTCTGGCCTCCTGCAGAACCTGGATCACATCCTCTGCATACAGGTGTCTGAAGGGAATCAATGCCCTATCACCCACAATGTGAGGTTCAGTGTGGGCAGTTGTGGGTGCAAAAGTGTTCCCTTGTCCTGTGTGAGTAGGTCCACTCTCTGGGGTAAGTTTTGGTGATTGCCCTTGGCCAAGTGAAATAGTAGGGGGAAGCAATGTTGCCTTGGCCAGTAGGAAGGCACCAGGAAGAGATGAGGCTGTTCCCTCTGAATTCTCAGAAGAACTCTCTGAATGAGAGGGAAGGGTGGAATGCATATGCATAAATCCCCTTCCAAGAGATTGACAGAGCGTCCACCTTACAAGCCTCTGGGTGAGGTGCCCTGGAGCAGGAGGTCGGGAGTTGTCTGTTCATGGGGGAGGCAAACAGATCCACATTCGGAATACCCCAGTGATGGACTTGGTCCAGAAACACTTCCCTGTTCAGCATCCATTCGTGACACAGGGTCATGGTCCTGCTTAAGTAATCTGGCATCACACTGTCTGCAGAGGGGATATATACTGCTTGGAGATCAGGGAGGACAAACGGCAGCCCTTGCAGATGCTTCTACAGCATCGTAGCTGTACTTGATGTAGTGTTTGGTCACTTGTGTGCAGGAGAGAGTAAAGCTTGGCTTTAGCAGGAGTCAATGAGCTCTCCCAGTTGCTTGACCACATCTCCTAAGAGAGCCAAGGAATACTTGGCCATGTGCGTCTGGTAGTTGATTGCTCTTACTGCTAGGGTGGCAGATGTATAAGCTTTCTTTCCCAGATGTTCCATCATTCTGCTCTCTATCAGAAGGCAGTAGAGAGGTGGATGGTACTAACTCTGAGGTTTTGTTGGTGGTCACGGAAATAATTGTAGGGTCTGCAGAAGGGGGTTTATACAGGAAGGTTGCCTCCTTAGGAACCATATAGAACCTGTCAGTTGGCTGAGAGTCAAGGTTTTTAAAAGCAGCCAAGGCGGCATCCAGAAAAGCAGGGTGTACTGGAGGCACAGCAGAAGGGCTGGGAGACTCCAGTTGTAGGTGTTCATTTTATCTCTTTTGGGTCTCAGTGATCTGACTGCTGTCCCATTTGAAAAAGTTTTGCATTTTGATGATGGTCTCACCAAAGGTGAGGTCTTCATCAGTGGAGTCAGTGCCACTGGACTCCACCTCTGGTGAAGCATATCTCAGAGGAGAAGCGATCTGAGAAGAGATGATGAGTTCACTGTCAGACGAATCCTCTTCTGTGGAACAGATGTTCTAAGGAGACACCTTAGGGGTAGAGGGCATGGGGACCTGTGCAAGCATCGGGCCCTGACACAAGGCCAGAAAAGGC
The DNA here is from genome assembly GCF_019279795.1 of Protopterus annectens. Classification (NCBI taxonomy): domain Eukaryota; kingdom Metazoa; phylum Chordata; order Ceratodontiformes; family Protopteridae; genus Protopterus; species Protopterus annectens. The sequence continues at coordinate 1,746,386,730 of NC_056735.1, forward strand.
ATTAAGCAGGCCTTGGGTGAAGGCTTGCCAGTCCAGAGGCTGACAGGTGAAGCAGACAGAGGCTGAGAAATGCCTTTAATTTTCTGTTTCCTCTTATTATGGGTGTCTGGAAGAGAGGATTCAGCAATGTGTTGGAGGGCCGGATGCCAGCCAGCACTCCACTACATCAGAGACCATGTCCTCACGTACTACGATTTGGGAGATGCCATGCGGACCCTCGGATATAATGAGCCTCGATTCCCCCTCAGTGACTGAATCAGACGCCTGAGATTCCCTCCGAGATGTGACCTTCAGCAAAGGAGAGATTTCCTCTGGGCCTTCTGCCGAAGAAAGCTCAAAAGACTCCGGATGGGGTGGAGGTCCAACAGTCTGTTCGGGCCTACTCTTTTTGGCCTTCTTTACTGGGGGCTAACCCAAAGGTTCTGACATCGGGTCCATCCGAGAAGCTAGACGTTTGAGTCTCTGATTTTCAAGGTATAGTTTTAAGGCTGCGAGCTTGCTTCCGAGGGTCTTGGGGACAAATGTCTGACAAATACTACAGGTGGTATGGTCATGTTGACGGCCTAGGCAGAGCTCATGTGAATTCTTATGTGGAATTTGCCTTCCACAGCTACACTTGCCCTTCCTACGTGACATGTAACCCAAAACAGTAGCAAGTAAGCAGAAAACCCCTAAGGGGTACTTATCAAAGTCGGATGAAGAAAACGCTTCCACTGGCAAAGCGATGACCGGAGCTGGCAGTCACACAAGCAGCAATGAAATTCTGAAGAGGTACATGCTGATATCCACTTTATACCAGACGTTCATTCACAACAGACATCCGAAAGAGGCACAGGATGTCATGCGCACCCTACTGGTAGCATTTAACTTTTGTATAATGGCCTGATGTGCAAGAGTTCACCAGAAGCAAACTCCCTAATGTCATGAATACAGCATATGAATAGAACATCCTTGACTGTCATTCTGTTCAGTGGGATTTCTGGGTGATCTGGATAGTGTTCCAGCAAGATAAAGAAGGTTGCATTTTTTGTAGTTAAGATTGAAATTATACTTTTCCAATCTCAGCATCATACGTTGAAGTTGGGCTGGGGCTGAATGCATTGACTTTCTCAAGACTAATGGCTGGTGGTCTGTTTCGATCTGTGTAGGTCTACCATAAATATAACCATTGAACTTTGAACATGCAAACACAATTGCCAAAAGCTCTTTCTCAATCTGGGCATATTGCTGCTCAGTTTGGTTAAGAGTTCCCGATGCAAAGACAACAGGTTGATACTCTTGTAGAATGACTGCACCAAGACCAAATTTCAAAGGATCACAGGAAAGTGTTAATGAGCATTGGCACACTAGCAATTCTATGTTTCAGGGCATCAAATGTTCCAGGACCAGGAAAGTACAGTTGTGTATCTACCATAAATGTAGATGTTAGAGTGTATTCACTGTTGCAGTCATTACACTTGGGTTATCCTGCTGGCAGGCTACCTGCAGTCAGCCTGAATTCCAAAGTCCTGGTCCGGCGTCGGTTGCTGTTGCCTCTTCCCTGACGTCAGTGTGCCAGGGGTATAAAAGATGCAGCAGACGCCATTTTCTTCAGTTTTTCTTGCCCCAGATGTTAGGTGCCCCCAAAAGGGTAGGCTAAAAATTCTGCTCATAAAGCATGCACTAACATAAACATTACCTTAATCTACAAGCAAATACACCACGTAGGTTGTATAGAATAGAGAAGTACAGATAAGTCCCAGCAATGAAAGGGGGATGGAGGGAGGGTAACCAGGACTGCAACAGTGAATACACTTGAACATCTACATTTATGGTAGGTAAGCAACTGTACTATGTTCATCGTGTTTTACTGTTGCAGTCATTACACTTGGGTTGAATCCCAAAGCTGAGTTTGGGTGGCTGGGCCTAGAGAGAATTAGGAGTGGCTATGATGCCCTGCAGAACTGCAGTGGCGAAGCCTGCTCTGGATTTAGAGTAAAGAGGTACGTGGTAGTGCTTTGTAAAAGTGTACACTGAAGTCCAAGTTGTAGCCTCCAAAATGTCCTTGGTTGGTACTCCTCTGAGGAAGGCTGCTGAAGTGGCTGCTGCTCTGGTTGAATGTGGCCTAATGCCCTTAGGCACTGATTTGCCATGTTGTGAATAGCAGAAACAAATGCAGTGGCCTATCCATTTTGAAACAGTCTGCTTTGAAATAGCTTTTCCTTGCGATCCTGCAGCATATGCCACTAAGAGTTGCTCAGTCTTTCTGAAGGCTTTAATTTTGTCCAAGTAGAAGCGTAGCTGTCTGTGTATGTCCAAAGAATGCAGACGTCTCTCCCTTTTATTCTGTGGGTTTGGATAAAAGGTAGGTTGGTTAAGAGCCACACTGGACACTACCTTAGGCATAAATGTTGGGCTTGTCCTTAGAGAAACCCTGTCCGGATGGAAAATAATAAAAGGTTCCACAGCCATTAGTGTCTGTAACTCTGAGACTCTTCTTGCTGAGGTTATTGCTAGGAGCAGAGCTGTTTTCCATGATAAGTATTTTATCTCAGCTGTATTGGCTGGCTCAAAAGGAGGCAGTGTGAGCTTTTCCAAGACAAAATTGAGGTCCCATGCAGGTGTTTGAGCTCTAATTGGAGGTCGTAAGTTTTTGACCCCTCTGAGGTACTGCCTTAGCAGTGGATGTGAAAAAATAGGTGGATCCGTATTGTAATGAGCTGAAATGGCAGAGGCATGGATCTTAATTGATGAGAAGGACAGGCCTTTGTCCAGCTTCTCAGTTAGGTATTGTAAAATCTGAGGAATTTTTGGTAAAAGCGCGTCCATTCCTTGTGCCTGGTTCCAAGTACAGAATCTCTTCCATTTTTCTGTATAAGATTTTCTGGTGCTGGGCCTCCTGGCCTCCAAAATAACATCCATAACTGCTTTAGAGAGAGGTGTGTTCTGAATGGTTAAATTATCAGCCATGCAGCCAGATTTAGGGTTCTGAGTTGGCTGTGCAGGATCTGATTGTTTTGTTGGGTCAGCAAATGAGGAATTTGGGGTAATGTCCAGGCTGGGCCTTGAGACAAGCTCTTTAGGATTGGGTACCAGTGCTGGCGTGGCCAGTCTGGGGCAATCAATAAAATTTTTGGTTTCTCTTGTCAGACCTGTAGGAGTACCTTGGGGAGGAGAGGCAGTGGAGGAAAGGCATATACTGTAAGGGTTTCCCAGCTGAATGATAGGGCATCCACTTTCCATGCTTGTTTGTGATAAGTCCTTGTGCAGAATCTCTGTAGTTGGCAGTTGTCCGGGGAGGCAAACAGATCTGTCTGGGCAGCCCTATTTCCTTGGTATCATGCTGAAGATTTGTGGATCTAGTTTCCACTCATGAGGATCCTTGAGATTTCTGCTTAGTTCGTCTGCCAAAAATTGTGCTTGCAGGTGTACTTGATAAGTCAAAGCTGTGTTCCACAAAGTCATGGCTTGTCTGCAGAGGGGGTAGGAATGTGTGCCTCCCTGCTTGTTTATGTACCACATGACTGTAGTATTGTCAGTCTTTACCAGCAGTTGTCCCAGATGAAGTAGACCCTTGAAGGCTGTCAGGGCATTCTGAACAGCTAGCATTTGTTTTTGATTGATAGGAAGATGCATTTGGCTTGCTGGCCATGCTCCCTGAATACATTTTCCTGCCATGTGGGCCCCCCCAGGCATAATCTAATGCATCTGTTGTTAGTGTTTGCCTGGCCGTGGGTAGAGTGAATGGCTGTCCCTTGTTGTGGTGACAGGCCTGTGCCCACCATCGAAACTCCTGTTGCAGGCAGGGAATGAGGGTAATTAATGTTTCCAGGCTGTGGCAATGTTGAGTCCAAACACTTTTTAGATACCATTGTAGTTTCCTCATATGCAGTCTTGCATATGGGATTAGTAGAATGCAGGAAGCCATGAAGCCCAAAGCCTGCAGAATTTTTCTTGCAGATAACTGGGTCTTTGTTGCCAACATTTCGAAGTAAGAAGTCAGTTGCCTTTGTTTGTCTGGCGTGAGATAAGTCATCTGGGCAGTTGTATTTAAGCTTGCACCCAGGAATATTATCTCTTGAGAGGGTACTAAGTTTTGATTTCTTTACGTTTACCATTTACCCTAGGCAAATTAGTAATCTTTTTACAAACGCCAGATGCTTCAGTAGAATTTCTTTGTTCTCTGCTTGAATAAGGCAGTCGCCCAAGTAAGGGTATATTTGAATTCCTCTGTCTGCAGAAAGCAATTACTGGTGCCAGGCATTTTGTGAAAACCCTGGGCGCAGTAGATAAGCCAAAGGGCAGTGCAGATTATTGGTAGTGCATTGATCCAGCTATGAATCTGAGGTATCGTCTGCAATTTTGTCCGACTGGGACATGCAGGTATGCCTCATTTAGGTCCAAAGTCACAAGCCAAGCCTTCTTGCCCAGCATGGGCAGAAGCTGCTGCAGTCTCAACATTTTGAATTTTGGAACATCCAGAAAAGTGTTTAGAATAGAAAGGTCCAGTATTGGTCTCCAGGCTTTGTCCTTTCTGGGTACCAGGAATAGTCCTGAGTAAAATCCTTGTCCCTGCTGTTGCTGTGGTACTCGCTGAATGGCCCTCATGTCCATGAGGGATTTAACTTGTTTTTGTGCCTCTGCCCATTGATTTTGTGGCAGGTCTGGCATACCTTTTGCCTTTGGCAGGGTGTGAAAATGGAACCTGTAGCCCTGGGACACTATATTCAAGGATTATATGTCAATTTTGTGAAAAAAGTGCTAGTTTTCCCCTTAAGGGAGCTGCCAAAAGATAAGTGCTTGGTATGGCAAAGGAAAGTCATTGGGACTGTTTTCTATATGGCTGTGATTTGTCTTCTCCGCTTCTGGAGGTAGAAGCACCCTACTGTTTAGGCCTGTATGAGCCTTGGGGCTGATATCTGCCTCTAGGGCATCTGTATCTGCCTCTTTGTGGCCTGACACTGGAAAGGACCAACTCTTTGAAGGCCAGTTCCTGCTAAATCTGGGTGGTTGTACCTGTAAGAAATCCTTAACTGTCTGCATAGATTTCGCTTTATCCTCCATTTTCTTCAACACCTCTTCTGCCTTAACACCAAATAAAGTATCATGCTGTAAAGGAGCATCCGATAATTTTGCTTTAACATGATCAGGCAGATTTTGTTCCTTTAACCAAGCATGCCTTCTAATGACAGTACCTGTAACAGCGGCCCTGCAAGAGGCCTCCAGTGAATCAAAACCACATTGCAAAGTATGTTTTCCCACTTGTTCAGCTGCATGCAATAAATCCTGCATTTCCTTATCTGCACATTCAGAATTTGTCAACATTTTCTATTTTAGCAGTGACATTAAATATTGCTGATATTTAAGCATATGAAACTGACAATTTAAAGCCCTTACAGCCAAGGTAGCATTAGTGTAACCTTTTTCCCCCATCTGTCCAGTACCCTAGAATCCCTATCAGAGGGGACAGGGTTATCTTTGTAGTGGAAGCCTTGACCCCTTTTGGGACCCTGAGATATAGTTTCTGGATCAGCAGCAGGGTTTTTATATAGAAATTTGTGGGAATCTGGAACTGTGTAGTACCTGTCTGGCAGGTGGTAAAGAGTCAGGAGACAGGCTGGACTCTGAAAATACATCTACTATGTCTAGAACAGGTGGAATAGCAAGAGGTCTGTGCTGAGGTAGTAAAAGAAAGTCTCTGTGCCTTTTCTTAGATTCTGAGTATTCTTGGCTCTCCCAGTGAAAGTGCACCCTCATGGTGTGAAGGGTTTCCCCAAAAGAATAATCCTCAGGAGGAGAGGCTGAAGGAATAGACTCTTTAGCATCAGAATCCTCATAGGGAGGAAGGGAGTATCCCTGTTCAGAAGAGGAATCAGAGGAAATGGAAACCTGATTTGAAGATTCATATTCTGTCTCTTGCCTAGGCCTCTTATCTGGATGGGGATGGGAACCCCTGATCAAAGTAATTAGGGTCTTCAGCCATTTTAAGCATCTGTTTTTTAGGCATGGAAGTCTGTGCTGGAGAATGCTGTACTGGTTTCTTTGTCTTTAGAGCTGCTTTAGTCTTTGCCTTTGAAGCTGAGGTTGGCTTAACATATAACTGTGTAGGTCTGAAAACACTCTCAGAAGCAGATGCCTGCTCAGCGACTCCGGACCCATCTGAGGGAATAGTTTCCGAAGAGTATCCAGAGGCCTAGTCGGCTCCACATTGGAGATGGAAAAGTACAGTTTTGTACCTACCATAAATATAGATGTCCGATAGGTATGCATCTGCAGTCCTAACATATGGGTTGTCCTGCCTCAGGCAGCCCTTCGGTCGGCTGGATTCCAAAGTCTGGGTCTGGCTTCGGCTGATGTCGCACTTCACCCGACGTCATAGCTGCTGTTTATTGGGTATAAAGGCATCAGCCGACGCCATTTTCCTCAGTGTTTCTTGCCCCCGATGCCAGGTGCCCTCTAGTAAGGCTAAATTTGGATAAATGCAAATAATTCCAAAATAGTAGAGAGCAAACAATATAAAAAAAAAATATATATATATACATATATACAAACAAATACACCATAATAGATTCCCCCAGCTAGCTAAAAGAGGGGTAAATACCCTAGGAATACCACAGAGGGGAAGGAGGGTGGGTAATCCTGACTGCAGATGCATACCTATCGGACATCTACATTTATGGTAGGTACAAAACTGTACTATGTCCTTCAAGGATGCATCTGCAGTCCTAACATATGGGTAGAATACCATAGCCAAACTGGGGGAGGAGGCACTAAGATAAGGATGGTGTAGTTAAGACCCCTTGCAAAACAGCAGTTGCAAAACCTGCTCGGGATCTAGAGTATAAGGGAAGATTGTAATGCTTGGTAAATGTATGCACGGAGCTCCAAGTAGCAGCTTCTAAAATGTCTTTGGTAGCCACTCCTCGTAGGAAAGCTGTAGTGATGGCTGTATCTCTTGTGGAATGAGATCTGATATTAGCAGGAGTTGTCTTTCCATGAAAAGAGTAGCAAAATCGAATGCAATTTCCTATCCATTTTGAGATTGTCTGTTTTGAAATTGCTTTTCCTTGCATTCCTGTTGCATATGCTACCAGAAGCTGGTCAGTTTTTCTGCTGGTCTTAGTTCTGTCCAGATAGTAGCGTAATTGTCTGTGCACATCCAAGGTATGTAGCAGTCTTTCCCCCCTGTTCTGTGGGTTGGGGAAGAATGTAGGTAAATGAATCGCTTGGTTCAATGATACTCTGGAGACCACTTTTGGCGTAAAGGTAGGGTTAGTTCTCAGAGAGACTCTGTCCTGATGGAATATAAGAAAGGGTTGTACTGCCATTAATGCCTGTAACTCAGATACCCTTCTTGCTGAAGTAATTGCTAGCAGGAAAGCAGTTTTCCAAGACAATAATTGTAATTCTGCTGTTGCTGCTGGTTCAAAAGGGGGAAGTGTTAACTTTTCCAGCACAAAGTTGAGATCCCATGTAGGTAAAGGTGGTTTCCTTGGAGGCTTAACATTTTTGATTCCTCTCAAGAACTGCCTGAGTAGAGGATGAGAGAAGACAGGAGGATCCATGTTGTATTCTGCTGAAATTGCTGATGCATGAATCTTAATGGAGGAGTAAGACAGGCCATTGTGGAACAGCTCTGCTAAATATTCCAGGATGTGTGCTATGTTTGCCAATGAGACATTTTCTCCCTTTGCTGCACTCCAAATGAGGTATCTTTTCCACTTGGCTGAATAAGTCTTCCTTGTGGAAGGTCTGCGTGCCTCCAGAATAATGTCCTTAACCCTCTGAGATAAACCTGGGTTATTTTGTTTTATGCAATATTCCAAGCAGCTAGCTGCAGTGTTTTCAAGTTTGGATGTAGGATCTTGTAGTTGTCCTGTGTTAGTAGTAAGGGACATAGAGGTAGATGCCATGCGTGTGTCCGAGACATGCTTCTCAGTAGCGGGTACCAATGTTGCCTCGGCCAGTCTGGAGCTATCAGGATTACCCTTGGCTGATCCTCTCTGATCTTCAGTAGAACTTTGTACATCAAGGGAAGAGGTGGAAATGCATATGCTGTCAGGTTTTTCCAGCTGAAGGAAAGGGAGTCCACCCTCCAAGCAAGTGGGTAGTATGCTCTTGTGCAAAATTTCTTCAATTGGTGATTGTGTGGGGAGGCAAACAGGTCCATCTGTGGTAATCCCCATTTCTTTGTTATGGCTTTGAAGATATCTGGATGCAGCATCCATTCGTGAGCATCCGTGGTAGTTCTGCTTAAGGTGTCTGCTAGAGAATTTTCTTTTCCTGGTACAAATCTGGCCTGAAGTTGAATGTTGAGGTTCAGGGCCACATTCCACAGGTCCATTGCCATCCGGCATAGAGGATATGAATGTGTACCTCCCTGTCTGTTGATGTACCACATGACTGTGGTATTGTCCGTCCTTATCAGCAGATGACCCTGTTGAAGGAGTGGTCTGAATGCCTGGATTGCATGTTTCACTGCCAGCATCTCCTTTAGATTTATGTGTAGATTCAGCTGGTCTTGGGTCCATAGGCATTGTATACACTTGTCCACCATGTGTGCCCCCCATCCTAGGTCTGAGGCGTCCGTGGTGATGGTCTGGCTTGGATGTGGTTTGTGGAAAGGCAAGCCTCTGTTCAACTGACAGGCCTGAGCCCACCACAGGAATTCTTGCTTCAGGCATGGAATTATTGGAATCTGGGCTTCTAGACTGTGCTTGTGTTGAGACCATACATTCCTTAGATACCACTGTAGCTTTCTCATATGCAGCCTGGCATGCGGAACCAATATTATGCAGGATGCCATGTAGCCCAGGGCTTGCAGGACTTTCCTTGCAGTAAGCTGAGTTTGTGTTGTTAATGTCATGAAGTAGACTGGTAGTTGCTTTTGTTTTCTTCTGTGAGAAAAGCCATCTGAGTTGATGTGTCTAATTCTGCACCCAAGAATGTTATCCTTTGGGATGGTACTAGTCTTGACTTTTGCATGTTGACTGTGTATCCCAAGGCTTGCAACAGTTGTATGACCTTTTCCAAATCTTTTGTTAACTTTGCCTTGTTGTCCGCTTGTATTAGGCAGTCGTCCAGGTATGGGTAAATCTGAATTCCCTGAAGTCTGCAATGAGCAATTACTGATGCCAGGCATTTCGTGAATACTCTGGGCAGTAGATAAGCCAAAAGGCAATGCTGAGAATTGATAATGCTCTGATCCTGCAAGAAATCTGAGGTGTCTTCTGCAATCTGGTCGTATAGGGACGTGCAGGTATGCCTCCTTGAGATCTAGAGTCACCAGCCAAGACTCCTTGCCCAGCATGGGAAGAAGTTGCTGGAGGGTCAGCATTTTGAATTTTGGAACAATGAGGTATGTGTTCAGTGTGGACAAATCTAGAATAGGTCTCCATTGATTTTCTTTTCTTGGTACAAGGAAAAGCCTGGAGTAAAATCCTTGGCCTTGTTCCATAGGTGGCACCTCTTCTACAGCTCTCATCCTTAGTAAGTTGTTGATTTGTCAGAGCGTCTGTTTTTTGGCTTGGTGGTAGGTTTGGCATTCCTCTCTTTTTTGGTAGAGTATGGAAGTGAAACCTGTAGCCCTTTGTCTATTGTTTGTAAAGTCCATTTGTCTCCTGTAATGTAATGCCAGTTGTTGGAGAATAAGGCTAGTTTTCCGCCCAAGGGTGCTTCCAGTTGTTCCCTGGTAGGCGGAACTAGAGCCAAGTCATTGTGTCTGCCCTGTGGAAGTGGTTGTAGTTGATTCCGTGGCAGTACTTCTCTGGTTGGTAGGTTGCCACTGACGTCCCCTGTAGCCTCTCTGCGCTCTGGAGTTGTCTGGAAAGGACCAATTCTTCGAAGGCCAATTTCTGCTAAACCTCGGAGGTTGGACCTGTAAGAAATCCTTGACTGTTTGGACAGATTTTGCTTTTTCTTCCACCTTTTTTAGAACCTCCTGCGCAGGGGAGCCAAACAAACTTTGTTTCTCCATGGGAGCATCTAGGAGTTTTGACTTAACATGGTCTGGTAAGGATTGTTCTTTTAACCAGGCATGCCTTCGAATCACTGTTCCAGTCACAGCTGATCTAAAGGAAGCCTCCAGTGCATCATAGCCACATTTTAAGAAATGGTTACTGACCTGCTGAGAGTTATGTACCAAATCCTGAAGGGACTTGCGGTCTAAAGGTTCAGGAGAAGATAGTTTTTTATTTAGCTGGTCTAACAAAATTCCTGGAACTGAATCATGTGAAATTGACAGTTCAAGGCCCTGGCGAAAGAGTAGCAGAAGTATAAACCTTTTACCCCATCTCTCTAATGCTCTAGATTCCCTTTCAGAGGGAAGAGGGTTTTTGGCAGAGGCAGCTGCCACACCTTTAGGGCCCTGTGAAATGGTTTCAGGGTCTGCAACAGGAGCCTTATACAAATGGTAGTGTGTGTCCGGGACCCTGTAATATCTGTCTGGCTTGGCAGGGGCCGGAGGAAGAGAATCAGGAGCAGTGCAGGCATCATTATATGCATCATCAACAACTGTTAGTACTGGCGGAATGGCTAAAGGCCTATGCTGTGGTAAGTGTAAAAAAGTCCTTAGCCTTTTCCTTGAATCTGAAAAATCCTGGCCCTGCCATTGGAAGTGTTCCCTCATAGCATGCAAGGTTTCCCCAAAGGAAAATTCTTCAGGAGGAGAAGCAGAAGGAATGGAGTCTTCTGCATCAGAATCCTCATAAGGAGAATATGGGCCTTTGTGAGGGTCTGAAAGGTCTGAGTCATCCGAGGAATAATCTGTAGAGACAGGTTCCGGTGGTTCAGTCCTAGGCCTCTTGTCTGGAGGGGGCTGAGAGGCCCTGTCTGGGTGAGGTTGGGATCCTCTGATCAAAGAAATGAGATCCTCAGCTAGGCTGAGTATTTGGGAACTAGAAGTAGGCCTATGTGAAGGAGTTTTGGCAGGCAAGGCCTTAAAAGATTTAGCTGCCTTAGCCCTGGCAAAAGCCTTGATAGACATGGAAGCAGGGGGTCTAGCAGCCCCACGTGCAGGGGTAGTTATGTCTAAAGGAATAGTGTCTGATAAATCCTGGGTGCCTGCTTCTGTAGCAGTAAATTCAGTAGCAGATTCAGCCATGCTCTGTGAGGCCTCGGCTATCGGAAGCATGCTTTTGGCCGAAGGAAGAACCGGGGGCTTGGTTTCAGCCAAAACAGAGACATTCGCGGTTGGCCTAACCGTGGTTTCAGCCAAAACCGCTGGCCGCGAATGTCGGTCCTTTTCCTTGCGCTTTTTAGCTAATTGAGTAGTCGGAGTCTCCGACGGCATTTTGTATGCAAAAGCGGGACCAAAAAACTCCTCTGCAAACTCCGACCGACGTCTAAGTGTCCATCGGTTGAAGGAAGCACAGGCTAGACAAGCTGATACGTCGTGGTCTGGGCCTAAGCAAGGAAGGCAGTAAGAGTGGAAATCCTTATGAGGTATTTGTTTCCCACAAGTTAAACAATTATTTACTTTGTCTGACATCGGCTGAGGCAAGAAAGAGTCCCCAACGGGGTACTTAGCTTTTTAGAAGTCTTCGGTAGTAGCAATCTCTGGATCTGACCGACCGGCACTTGCGAACAGCTTCTGCTTCGGGCACCGCGCGGCAAGATAGACTGAGGAAAATGGCGTCGGCTGATGCCTTTATACCCAATAAACAGCAGCTATGACGTCGGGTGAAGTGCGACATCAGCCGAAGCCAGACCCAGACTTTGGAATCCGGCCGACCGAAGGGCTGCCTGAGGCAGGACAACCCATATGTTAGGACTGCAGATGCATCCTTGAAGGACATCGGCCTGTGGCTTTGAGGTAGCGGGCGTCAGGGGCTGCGAAAGTGCCTCACTGAGAACCGGCGACTGGCCTAGCGGAGGCCTCGTCGGTTTTGAACCTCGGATGCCTGTCCTTTTCCTTGCACTTTTTATAAACTCCGGTCGTCGGCTGTTCCGACAGCATTATATAATTAAATCTTCGGCCAAAGTAATGAAAGCCAAAATCGAACAGACGCTTAATAGTGCGTTGGTTAAATCTAGAACAAAACCGACAGCTAGCAACGTCGCGGTCAGGGCCTAAGCAAGGAATACAGTAAGAATGAAAATCCTTACGAGGTATTTGCTTCCCACAAGAAATACAATTGGTAACTTTTTCTAACATCGGTCTGGAGCAAGAAAAAAGTTTCCCCAGCAGGGTACTTAGCTTTAATGAAGACTTCGGATCTGAAATTCAGTTTTGAAAATCTCAGGAGTCGGCCGACAGGTACTTGCGAACTGCTTTTGCTTCGGGCACTGCGCGGCAAGAAAGACTGGTGAAAATAGCGTCGACTGCATCTTTTATACCCCTGGCGCACTGACGTCAGGGAAGAGGCGACAGTAACAACGCCGGACCAGGACTTTGGAATTCAGGCCGACTGCGGGTAGCCTGCCAGCAGGATAACCCAAGTGTAATGACTGCAACAGTGAAACATGAACATACATCTTTACGTGTCAGCTCTCTGATGCTGAAAGTTGTCTCAAGTCTGGAATGAACTTGCCTAGATAGTTGACTAAGCAGAGAAAATGTTGCAGGGCTTGAACATTGTCTGGAGCTGGCATCTGAGGAATGGCTGACTGCTCTAAAGGGTCTGGTTGTAGGCCTGTACTTGTAAATAAATGACCCAACATAAGTAACTTCATGTACCCTGAATTTGCACTTGATGTGCCCTTTCTAGAGCTTTTCTGAGGTTTCTGTCATGCTCAGCTTCAACACAACCTCTTACTAGTATGTCTACTATGATAGCACAAGGATACCCAGAAATAATTTGCTCCATTGCATGTTGAAAGATTTCACTTGCAGAATTTATCCCAAATGGCATTCTCAAAAATCTGTACCTGACAAATGGAGTACTGAAAGTAGTGAGCAATGATGACTTCTTGTCAAGCTGAATTTGCCAAGAACTCTGCATCCAAGACAGAAAAAAATAAATAGTGGCATTTAGCATCAAGGCTGCAACTTCAACTGTGTGCATTGGATGATGAGGTCTTTAAAGCCCTTTGTTCAAATCTTGAGGATCAATACATATTCTGATGTCATCTGAGCTTCTCTTACAAGCTACTACCATGGAAGATATCCATTCGGTTGGAGTTTCCACTGGACTAATTACACCTTATCGCACTTTTTTCTAACTCAGCTTTGACTCTGCCCTGCATGGGTATTGGAACTTCATGTGCTGGCCTGACAAAGTACAGTTGTGTACACTTACCATAAATGTTGATGTTCGAGTGTATACACTGTTGCAGTCATTACATTTGAGTAATCTGCTGGCAGGTTGCCCTCAGTCGGCCTGATTAACAAAGTCTTGTGTCCTGCATCGGTTGCTGTCCCTTCTTCCATGACATCAGGTCGTCAGGGGTATAAAACATGCAGCCGACGCCATTACATCTGTTTTTCTTGCCCCAGATGTCAGGTGCCCCCCAAATGGGAAGCATAATATATAAGAAATAAACACAAAAATATACCTCCAAACAAAAGCAAATACACCAAAAAAGGCTTTTAAGCATAGTAAAGGAAAGTAGAGGTTTAGTAAGAGAAAAAACAAGGGGCTGGAGGGAGGGTAACCAGGACTGCAATAGTGAATACACTAACACCTACATTTATGTTAAGTGTACACAACTGTACTATGTTTTTCGTGTTTCACTGTTGCAGTCATTACATTTGGGTAGATTCCCAAAGTTATGGTTGGGAGGATGGATTTATACAGCCTTAGGACCAGCTATAAGGCACTGCAAAACAGCAGTGGCAAAGCCAGCTCTGGATTTAGAGAAAATTGGTAAGTGATAATGCTTGGTGAAAGTATGAACTAAATTCCAGGAAGCAGCTTCTAGAATATCCCTGGTAGGTGTAAGTGTAGACATAGATGCAGCCCTGGTGGAATGAGATCTGATCCCCTGGGGGATAGGTTTTCCATGGTGCTTATAGCAGAAATGAATACAATGGCTTATCCATTTAGAAATGGTTTGCCTTGAAATAGCCTTTCCCTCTGCCCCTGCAGCAAATGCTACCAGCAGTTGTTCAGATTTTCTTTGAGATTTAGTCTTGTCCAAGTAGAATCTAAGTTGTCGGTGTACATCCAATGAATGCAGAATCCGCTCCCCCTTGTTCTGTGGACTGGGAAAGAAAGCTGGCAAATAAATGGACTGATTAAGAGCCACACTGGATACCACCTTGGGCAAGAAGGATGGATTGGTCCTGAGTGACACCCTGTCCACATGAAAGATGATGAAAGGCTCCAATGCCATAAGGGCCTGTAATTCAGATATCCTTCTAGCTGAAGTGATTGCTAAAAAGAAGGCTGTTTTCCAGGAAAGACATTTTAAGTCTGTAGTAGCAGCTGGCTCGAAAGGAGGTAGAGTGAGTTTCTCCATTACAAAGTTAAGGTCCCAGGGCAGGAGTTGGTGCTCTCCTGGGTGGTCTCAAGTTTTTGTCTCCTCTGAGATACTGCTTTAGCAGAGGATGAGAGAAGAGGGTGGGTTCTGTGTTGTAATAAGCTGAAATGGCAGAGGCATGGATTTTTATGGAAGAAAGACAGGCCCTTGTGAGGCATCTCAGTTAAGTATTGCAAAATCTGAGGTAAACTGGGTGTTGCTGTGCTCATCCCTTGAGATTGATTCCAGGCACAGAATCTTTTCCATTTGTCAGCATAAGAATTTCTAGTTCTAGGTCTTCTCGTCTCAAAAATGACATCCATCACAGGTTTCCTGAGGGATGCTAAGGGGAATTTAAATGATTAGTCAAGCTGCAAGATTCATTGTTTGCTGAGGGTGCAGAATTTGGTTCTCCTGCTGAGACAGCAAGGAAGGTGTCTGAGGCAGGTGTCATGGAGAAATTTGTGACCCACTGTGCAGGAGTGGATACCAGTGCTCTGAGGCAGGTGCCATGGAGAAATTTGTGACAGTGTGCAGGATTGGATACCAGTGCTGGCGAGGCCAGTCTGGAGCAATCAAAATCATTTTTGTATGTCCTGTTTGACTTTTAGTAGAACTTTGGAGAGCAGAGGCAGAGGGGCAAAGCCATAGACCGATAGGTTTTTCCAGCTGAAGGACAGAGCATCCACTTTCCCAGCTTTTTTGTGAGGAGTTCTTGTGCAAAATTTGTCTAACTGGTAGTTCTGGGGTGAGGCAAAAAGATCTATGTCTGGGCTCCCCATTTGCGTGTCAACATGTTGAACATCCATGGTTCCAGTTTCCATTCATGTAGGTCCATGAGATTTCTGCTTAGTTCGTCTGCCAGAATATTCTGTTTTCCTGGCAGGAATTGAGCTTGTAGTTGTACTTGGTAGCTCAAGGCCGTGTTCCACAATGCCATGGCTAAACTGCAGAGGGGGTAGGAATGTGTACCCCCCCTGCTTGTTTATGTACCACATAACCATGGTGTTGTCCGTCTTTACCATTAGTTGTCCTGGATGAAGGCAGTCCTTGAAGGCTGTCAGTGCATTCTGTACAGCTAGCATTTCTTTTTGATTGATATGAAGGTGCATTTGATTTGAGCTCCATTTGCGCTGAAGGCACTTCCCTGCCAGATGAGCCCCCCCCATGCATAGTCTAATGCATCTGTAGTTAGGGTTTGGGTGGCAGGGAGTGGTATGAATGGCAGTCCCTTCTTTTGGTGGCAGGCCTCTGCCCACCATAGGAACTCTAGGCGCAGGCAAGGTACGATAGGAATCATTGTTTCCAGGCTGAGACAATGTTGACTCCATAAACTTTTTAAGCACCACTGAAGTTTCCTCATATGCAGTCTTGCATATGGAATTAGAAGAATGCAGGAGGCCATGAACCCCAAGGCTTGCAGTATTTGTCTTGCAGATAGCAGGGTTTTTGTGGCCACCTGTTTGAAGTAAGTCACCAAATGAATTTCCTTTTCTGGCGTAAGGAAATCCATCTGGGCAGTTGTATTCAAGCTTGCACCCATAAATGTAATTTTTTGAGAGTGTACCAGTTGTGATTTCTTTTCATTTATGGTGTACCCCAGACAAGTTAGAACCCTTTCAACCAACGCCAGATGTTTTATAAGAATAGCCTGGTTTTCTGCATGAATTAGACAATTGTCCAGGTATGGGTATATTTGAATATTTCTTTGCCTGCAAAATGCAAATACTGGAGCCAGGCACTTGGGTGCAGTAGACAAGCCAAAGGGCAGTGCAGAGAACTGATAATGCAAGTAGCCTGCTTTGAAGCGCATCTTCTGCAAGACTCCCTGATTGGGATATGCAGGTAAGCCTCTTTTAAATTTAGAGTTGCCAACCAGGCATCCTTGCCTAGCATAGGAAGTAACTGGTGAAGAGACAACATCTTGAATTCTGGAATGTCCAGAAAGGTGTTTAGAGTGGAGAGGTCCAGAATTGGACGCCATGATTTGTCTTTTCTGGGTACCAGGAATAGTCTGGAACAGAAACCTTGTCCCTTTTCCTCTTCTGGTACTAGATGAACAGCCTCCATGTTTAGGAGGAAAAGAAAGTACAGTTTTGTACCTACCATAAATGTAGATGTTAGAGTGTTCGCCCTGCTGCAGTCATCACACTTGGGTTATCCTGCCGTCAGGCTGTCCCACAGTCGGCCTGAATTCCAAAGTCTTGGTCCGGCGTCGGTTGCGGTCGCTTCTTCCCTGACGTCATTGCGCCAGAGGTATACAAGAGGCATCCAACGCCATTTTCTTCAGTTTTTCTTGCCCCAGATGTCAGGTGCCCCCAATAGGTAGGCAAAATATATATGTAGCTAGATGAAAATAAAACAATACCTTTAGGCACAAGCAAATATGTATAGGATAGAGTGGAATAGATAAGTTCAGTTAGTTCAGAGGGGATGGAGGGAGGGTAACCTGAACTGCAGCAGGGTGAACACTCTAACATCTACATTTATGGTAGGTACAAAACTGTACTATGTTCATCGTGTTACCCTGCTGCAGTAATCACATTGGGTTGAATCCCAAAGCTAAGGATGGGAGGTGGAGTCAAACAGGGTTAGAAGAAGCTAGTAGACCCTGCAAAACTGCAGTGGCTAAACCAGCTCTAGTCTTAGAATACAGAGGTAAGTGACTGTGTTTGGTGAAGGTGTGTACTGAACTCCAAGTTGCAGCTTCCAGAATATCCTTGGTTGGCACTCCCCTGAGAAAGGCTGCTGACGTAGCTGTAGCCCTGGTGGAGTGGGACCGGTTTCCCATGATGCGTATAGCAGAAATGTATGCAATGCCCTATCCATTTAGAAATGGTCTGTTTTGAGATCACTTTTCCTTGTGATCCTGTAGCATAGGCTTCAAAGAGCTGGTCAGATTTTCTGAAAGCCTTAGTTTTATCCAAGTAGTAACGTAATTGCCTGTGAATGTCCAAAGAGTGCAGGAGTCTTTCTCCTTTGTTCTGGGGGTTTCGGAAAAAGGTGGGTAAATGAATGGTTTGGTTTAGGGCCACACTGGATACCACCTTTGGCATAAAGGAAGGGTTAGTTCGTAGAGAGACTGTCTTGATGAAAAATGAGGATAGGCTCCACTGCCATTAGTGCCTGCAGCTATGAGACTCTTCTAGCTGAGGTTATTGCTAGTAGCAGGGCAGTTTTCCATGAAAGAAATTTTAAATCAGCTGAAAAAGCTGGTTCAATCTTGACCTTTAGCCTCCAGAATGACATCCATAACTGCTTTGGATAGAGGTGTTTGCTGGTTGTTTATGCAATTTGCCATGCAGCCAGGTTTAAAGTCTTGAGCTGGCTGTGTAGAATCTGATTGTTTCACTGGCTGAGCAGGTGTGGAATTTGTGGTAAAACCCATGGTGGGCCGTGGGCCATGTTCCTTAGAATTGGATACCAATGCTGGTGCAATGAGTATCATTTGTGGTCTCTCTAATCTGACTTTCAGCAGTACCTTTGCTGGAAGAGGCAGTGGAGGAAAGGCATACACTGTTAATGTTTTCCAACTGAATGAGATAGCGCCCACTTTCCAAGCTTGTGGATGGAATGTCCTTGTGCAAAATTTTTTGAAGTTGGTAGTTTTGGGGGCTTGCAAACAGATGCATGTCTGGCCGTCCCCATTTTTGAGCTATCATTGCAAATACTTGTGGATCTAGTTTCCACTCGTGTGGATCCATGATGTTTCTGCTTAGGTCGTCTGCCAATGTGTTTTTCTTTCCTGGCAGGAATTGTGCTTGTAATTGAACCTGGTAAGACAGTGCAGTGTTCCACAAGGTCATTGCTTGCCTGCATAGAGGGTAGGAATGTGTGCCCCTTGCTTGGTTATGTACCACATTACTGTGATATTGTCCATCTTTATTGTTAGTTGTCCTGGGTGTAAGAGGTCCTTGAAAGCTGTTAGGGCATTCTGTACTGCTAGCATTTCTTTTTGATTGATATGCAGATGCCTCTGATCTGTAGTTGATTTGCCCTGAATGCACTGTCCTGCCATGTGTGCTCCCCAGGCATATTCTGATGCATCTGTTGTCATAGTTTGCCTGGCTGTGGGCAAGGTGAAAGGCTGACCCTTGTTGAGGTGACATGCCTCTGCCAATCATAGAAACTCCTGTTGAAGGCAGGGAATGAGTGGTATCATTGTTTCCAAGCTGTGGCTGTGCTGAGTCCATACGCTTTTCAGGTACCATTGTAATTTCCTTGTATGCAGTTTTGCAAATGGTATTAGTAGTATGCAAGATGCCATGAATCCCAAGGCCTGCAGAATTTTTCTTGCAGGGAGTTGGGTCTTTGTTACCATTATTTTGAAATATTGAGTCAGCTGTTGTTGCTTATCTGACGTGAGATAAGCCATCTGGGCTGTTGTATTCTAGCTGGCACCCAGGAATATTATGTTTTGTGAGGGCACTAGTTTTGACTTCTTTTTGTTCACTGTGTACCCTAGGCAACTTAGAAGGTGTTTGACAAATGCCAGATGCTTTAAAAGAATGTCCTTGCTTTCTGCTTGAATAAGGCAGTCGTCCAGGTATGGGTAATTTGAATTCCTCTTTGTCTGCAGAATGCAATTACTGGTGCCAGGCATTTTGTGAAGACCCTGGGCGCAGTAGATAAGCCAAAGGGCAGTGCAGAGAATTGATAATGGTTGAACCTGTAAATGAAGCGGAGGTATCTTCTGCAATTTTGTCTGATATGGACAAGCAGGTATGCCTTCTTGAGGTCCAACGTTACCAGCCAAGCATTCTTGCCCAGCATGGGAAGAAGCTGCTGTAGTGTTAGCATCTTGAATTTTGGTACTTGCAGATAGGTGTTCAGAATTGAAAGATCCAGAATGGGTCTCCATGCTTTGTCCTTTCTTGGGACTAGAAAGAGTCTTGAGTAAAATCCTTGTCCTTGCTCCCGTGTAGGTACCTGCTGAATGGCTCTCATGTCTATGAGAGCTGTAATTTGTTTTTGTGCCACTGACCATTGATTTGGTGGCAGGTTTGGCATTCCTTTTTTCCTTGGTAAGGTATGAAAGGGGAATCTGTATCCTTGAGAGACGATGTTTAGGACCCATTTGTCTTTTGTGATGATGTGCCAGTTGTCTGCAAAAAATGATAATTTTCCTCCCAAGGGAGCTGCCAGGAGAGATTTGCTTGGTAGTTTGAGGACTGAGTCATTGTGTTTGTCTTCTGCTAGCTTGGGGCCTGTCTTCTCCTCCTTTCTGGGTAGCAGTACCCCATTGGTGAGGTTTGTAAGGGCCTTGTGACTGACCTCTGCCCCTTGGGCATCTGTATTTGCCTCTCTGTGATCTGTCAGAAGCTGGAAAGGACCAGTTTTTAGTTGGCCAATTTCTGCTAAAATGAGGGGGTGTACCTGCAAAAAATCCTTGACCATCTGCATAGACTTTGTCTTATCCTCTATTTTCTTTAAAACCTCTTCTGCTTTGACACCAAATAATACATCTTGTTGTAAAGGTGCATCCAATAATTTTGCTTTAACATGATCAGGAAGGGTTTGCTCTTTTAACCAAGCATGTCTACGTATGACAGAGCCAGTAACAGCTGCTCTACAGGAAGCTTTCAATGAATCAAATCCACACTGTAAAGTATGTTTGCCCACCTGTTCAGCTGCATGCAACAGATCCTGCATTTCCCTGAATTCAGACTGTTCAGTAAGTGTGTTCATTTTTTGTTTTAATTGAGACATTAGGAATTGCTGATATTTCAGCATGTGAAATTGACAATTTAATGCTCTTATAGCCAGAGTAGCTGAGGTGTATATTTTCTTTCCCCATCTATCTAGGGCTCTGGAATCCCTTTCAGAAGGCACAGGATTTTGTGACAGAGAAGCTTTAGCTCCCTTAGGACCCGGGGAAATTGTTCCTGGGTCAGCCACAGGGCTTTTATAAAGGGATTTGTGTGAGTCAGGTACTCTGTAGTATCTGTCTGGTTTGGTTGGAGCAGGAGGTAGAGAGTCTGGATTTAGACTAGACTCCAAGTAAACATCATCCATAATATCTAAAACTGGAGGGATAGCAAGAGGTCTGTGCTGGGGTAGTAAAAGAAACTCTCGGAGCCTTTTCTTAGAATCAGAGTAGTCCTGGCCTTCCCAGTGGAAATGTTCCCTTATGGTATTTAAAGTTTCCCCAAAGGAGTAGTCTTCAGGGGGAGATGCTGAGGGAATAGAGTTTTCAGCATCAGAGCCTTCATAAAGTTGAAAAGTGTAATCCTGTTGCTCAGAAGAATCTGAGGAAATTGAAGCCTGGTCAGAGGAAGCATAGTCCTCCTCTTGTCTTGGTCTTTTATCAGGAGGGGGATGGGAACCCCTGATTAGGGTAATCAAGTCTTCGGCCATTTTAAGCATCGGTTTCTTAGGCATGGGGCCCTGAACTGTAGACTGATGTACAGTCTTCTTTGGTTTTAAAGGAGTTTTAAGCTTAGCATAAGATTTAATGGTGAGTGTAGTCAGTCTGAAGACACCTTCTGCAACCGAAGGTGTTTCCAGTGCACCGGGGTCTACTTCTGCTCCGGTGTCAGAAGGGCCTAATGAAGATGGCTGCGTCGGCCTAGTAGACTCCGCTTGAGAATCCGCAGCTGTCTGGGGTTCCAGTTCTGCGGTCGTCAGGGGCTGCGTAGGCACCTCACTGAAAACCGCAGAACCGGCGACAGGCCCAGCAGAGGCCTCGGAGTCTGGCCTGTTCCTAGGCTGCCTGTCCTTATCCTTGCGTTTTTTATGCATGCCGGTCGTCAGCTGCTCCGACGGCATGATATAATTAAATTTCCTACCAAAGTAGTGTCGTGCGAAGTCAAAACGGCATTTGACAGTTTGTTTATTAAACCTAGCACAAAACCGACAACCCGTGACGTTGTGGTCTGGGCCTAGGCAAGAAATACAATAGGAATGGAAGTCCTTATGAGGTATTTGCTTCCCACAAGAAATGCAATTGTTAACTTTTTCTGACATCAGACTGAGGCAAGAAAAGGTTCCCCAACGGGGTACTTAGCTTTATTGAAGACTTCGGAATGAAATTCGAATCTAAAATCTCAGGTGTCGGCCGACCAGCACTTGCGAACTGCTTCTGCTTCGGGCACTGCGCGGCAAGAAAGACTGGAGAAAATGGTGTTGGATGCCTCATATACCCCTGGCGCAATGACATCAGGGAAGAAGTGACAGCAACCGACGCCGGACCAAGACTTTGGAATTCAGGCAGACTGTGGGACCGCCTGACGGCAGGATAACCCAAGTGTGATGACTGTAGCAGGGTAACACGATGAACATCTTGTTTCTGAGCCTCTGCCCACTGATTTGGGGGCAGGTCTGGCCACCTGTTTGGAGTTGGCAACGTGTGGAAATGAAATCTGTATCCCTGAGACGCTATTTAAAACCCATTTGTCCTGGGTTATAAGTTGCCAGTTTTTTGCATGAAGAGCCAGTATTCCCCCCAGAGGGGCGGCTAAGAGGTAAGTGCTTGGTAATTTTAAAGGAAAGTCATTGAGACTGTTTACCATAGGGTAAGTGTCTTGTTATTTCCAGATTTGGAAGTGGAAGCACCCCATTGCTTAGTTCTGAAAGTCCCTTGGGACTGAAACCTGTTGCTTTTGGAATGTCTGGGTTTGGCTGGTGTGACTCTGGAAGGAGATGGAAAGGACCAGTTCTTAGTAGGCCAGTGCCGACTAAATCTTGGAGGTTGTACTTGTAAGAAATCTTTCACAGTTTGCATAGATTTAGCTTTATCTTCTTTTTTAGAACTTCCTCAGCCTTACTGTCAAACAGATGGTCCTGCTGCAAAGCCCAACAGTTTTGCTTTAACGTGATCTGGCAGAGATTGCTCCTTAAGCTAAGCATGCCTTCTAAGCACAGACCCAGTAACAGCAGCCCTGCAAGAGGCCTCCAAAGAATCAAAACCACACTGCAAAGTATGCTTTCCAACTTGTTCAGCTGAATGTAATAAATCGTGTAAATCCTTATTTTCCAGTCAGAAATCAACATCATGTTCTGTTTAAGCAGTCCCATGATATGCTGTTGATATTTTAGCATATGGAATTGACAGTTTAAAGCCCTGATTGCTAAGGTTGCAGAAGTATAAACCTTTTTACCCCATCTATCCAGCACCCTGGAGTCTCTATCAGAAGGGGTAGGATTTTTAGCAGTAGAAGCCTTAATGCCCTTGGGCCCCTGAGAAATGGTTTCAGGGTCCACAACAAGATTTTTGAAAAGGAACTTGTGGGACTCAGGAACCCTGTAATATCTGTCTGGTTTACTAGGGTCCGGAGGCAGGGAATCAGGGGCCATACTAGATTCCGAAAACACATCATCAACAATGTCTAGAACAGGAGGTATAGGCCAAAGGACAATGCTGGGGAAGAAGGAAATCCCTAAGCCTCTTTTTGGATTCAGAAAAATCCTGACTTTCCCAGTGGAAATGCTCCCTTAAGGTATGTAAAGTTTCCCCAAAAGAAAAATCCTCGGGGGGAGAAGCAGAGGGAATGGAATCCTCTGCATCAGAGTCCTCATAAGTAGGTTTGGACAAATCCAGGTCATTAGAAGAGTCCTGTTCAGAAGATTCAGTCAAGTTCAGCCCTAGACCTCTTATAAGGGTGGTGGTGGTGGTGGGGGGGGGGGGGGGTGACTACCCCTGATTTGAGTAATTAAATCTTCAGCCATTTTGATCATTTGTTTTTTAGGCATAGGGGCCTGGGCGTCAGTTTTTTAGACATAGATTGAGGTTTAGGCCTTAGTATTGAAGGTGTAGTTGGTTTAATATGCAAGTCTGTAGGCCTAAATACACCCTCAGAAGCCGGTGCCTGCACAGCAGCTCCAGACCCATCCAAGGTAGAGACATCCGCGGGTTCCATAGGTGAAGCATCTCGCGGCATACCGGACTCCGAATGGGTCTAAGTAGAGGCCTGTGAATCAGAAGTAGCGGGTATCAGGGGCTGCGAAAGCGCCTCACTGAGTACCAGTGAACTGTCGACTGGCTTAGGAGAAGCGTCTTAGTCAGTTTTGGACCTCACCGGCCTGTCTCTGTCTTTTTCTTTGCGATTTTTTGGTATTCCGATAGTCGGATGGCTAACCGATGTCATTTCTGGATAATTATACCGAGAACCGAAATATTCAGAAGCAAAAACGTTCCAAAGACAGATAGTGCACTGATTAAAAAAAGCACAAAACTGACAGCAAGGTACGTCGTGGTCAGGGCCTAGGCAAGGAATACAGTATAAATGAAAATCCTTATGAGGTATTTGCTTCCCACGAGTAATACAATTAACTTTTACTGACACTGGTAAGGAGAAAGAAAGTTTCCCTAAAGGGGTACTTAGCTTTTAGTTGAAGACTTCGGTTCTAAAACTCGAAAACGAAAATTTCAGGAGTCAACGACCGGCACTTGCGAACTGCTTCTTGCTTCGGGCACTGCGCGGCAAGAAAGACTAATGTAATGGCGTTGGCTGCATGTTTTATACCCCTGACGACCTGACGTCATGGAAGAAAGGACAGCAACCGACACAGGACCCAAGACTTTGTTAATCAGGCCAACTGAGGGCAACCTGCCAGCAGATTGCCCAAATGTAATGACTGCAACAGTGAAACGAAGAACATCTGGACTGACCTCTGGGTATAACTTCATGGAGTACACAACTGGAAGCTTGCCTAGTTTATCTTCGAAAAAATCTGCATAGGTAGAAAAAATGTGCTAGGCAAAATGAGAGTAGTGGTCTTTTAAGCTAACATGGTTTACTTCCTTATTAAATGAAAGCAGTCCCAATTTCAAACTGTCTCTGAGCCGTAATAATGACAGGACATGCCTCTTGACCACATAAAATAAGTCGTAGCTCCTTCTAAGCACAGTAACATGAAAGCACAACTGAGCCTTCAGTCTGAATTTCTTTACCTCCACAACTAACAAGTTTCGCACACCTTGCCAAATGAAGCCTTTCACTTTTACACACTCTGGCAAATGTTTCTGTAGACATAACATTGCACTTGGAACCTGTCAGTTTGGAGCTCTACGGGTTTGTAATTTATCTGAACAGTACAAAATACTTCATTCTTGGCCCTTAAATCTACTGCATTAACTGTTTCATGAAGCAATTACACACCATCAACATACACATAGGCCTGCCACTATCTAACCAATCAGATCGTTTCTTAAAATGTTCCCTTTTAATAAAAGAATGTGGGCCTTTTGATTTACAAAATTTTTTGAAATTATTCCATTTATTGCATTTGTGGCACTGCTGGCCAAAAGCTAAACATTTTTTCCCTTTTAGATTCATGATTACCACCACAATTACGACAGCTGGCAAAGAAACTAGGTTGGGGCCTATGCTTTGAGTTTGCTGGCTCACTCTTGTGGTTCACTGAGAGTATGCGAACTCTAGAATGTGTTAGAAAGTTCTGGGGTTTACCAGCAAGTGCTGCAGGGGTTAAAGCTGCCATATGCTTGGGCCCGTTTCTTTTAACAATGTGCTGCATACCATCAACATGAGCTTTATCAATGTGCCTTCTAGAGCTGCTCTCATTTATAAACATGTGTGCGTGCATTTCTGTGAGCTCATATATCTGACAAATGTTAATGGCCTTATTTAAAGTTAAATCACGGTCACAAAACAAAATTTTTATCACAGCATCATCTTTTTATACCACACACAAGTCTGTCCTTTATCAACTCATCCCTTAAGTCACCAAATCTGCACATTTTAGCTTTATTTCTCAGGTCAGTTATATATGCTGCAAAAGTTTCATCAGACTTTTGATCCCTTGTATATAATAACTGCCCGTCCATTGTAATTTTTGTCTGGGGATTACACATTTCACTAAATTTACGTTTTAAGCACTGGGTCCTCCCTTGATTTAGCCTGTACAACAATATTATGTTTTCTCCCCCTCTCCAGCATAAATAGCAGGTGCATAGACAAATGAGCATTCCTTTCTATGGCTTCTGACCCAGCTAAATTAAGTAGAATAAATGCCTTTGTATGGTCTTTATCAGAAAATGCAGCCTATATGAAAATGTCATAACCTTGTTCAAACACTCTCCAGTTCTCAGCAATATGACTATCAAACAAGTGCACTGGGTTTTCGAAATCTGTCTGCCATGTCCACAAAGTATACACAAACACACTGAAAATATGGCCCTTTATAACAAACTGTTCCATGAGCTTGTAACATTTAAATGCATGACAAACTCTTCAAAACACTTTACTTTTGCGAAATATGGCCTGTAATGGCTGTACTTTTCTGAAACAGCTTTACTGTAACACTGCACAAACATGCAAACACTTCATACACTTCTGAAAGTACAGTTGTGTACACTTACCATTAATGTAGATGTTAGAGTGTATTCACTGTTGCAGTCATTATATTTGGGTAATCTGCTGGCAGGTTGCCCTCAGTCGGCCTGAATAAAGTCTTGGGTCCTGCGTCTGTTGCCGTCTCCTCTTCCATGACATCAGGTCGTCAGGGGTATAAAACATGCATATATATATATATATATATATATATCTCTATATATATATCTATATCTATATATATATATATATATATATATATATATATATATATATATATATAGATATATATATATATATATATATATACACACATATACACACATATATATATATATATATGGGTCACCCCCCCTAACTATATATATCAACTCCAGGGTTGCACAACATTGGGGAAGGGGGCAAATCTGCTTGTCGACCAAATGAACTGTCGACCAAATGAGTGTCGACCATGTGAAGGGGACCCATATATATATATATATATATATATATATATATATATATAGAAAAACAGCAATATATGAAAATGCACTTTTAGCAACAAACTTTACCTTCATCTAAAAGCAAATACACCATAAAGGCTTTAGAGTATAGTGAAGGAAAGACGTTATAGAAAAGGGGATGGCGGGTGGGTAACCCGGACTGCAACAGTGAATAGACTAACATCTACAATTATGTAAGTGTACACAACTGTACTATGTTCTTCGTGTTTCACTGTTATAGTCATTGCATTTGGGTAGAATCCCAAAGCTATGGGTGGGAGGATGGAACTAAATAGCATTAGGAGCGGCTATAAGGCACTGCAGAACTGCAGTGGCAAAGCCTGCCCTGGATTTAGAGAAGAGAGACAAATGGTAATACTTTGTGAAGGTATGAAGAGAGCGTCAAGTAGCAGCTTCTAGAATGTCTTTGGTTGGAACTCCTCTGAGAAAGGCTGCTGAGGTAGAGGCAAGCTCTGGTGGAATGAAACCAGATTCCCTTGGGTACAGGTTTACCATGATGCAAGTAGCAGAAATGAATGCAATGGCTTATCCACTTAGAAATAGTCTGCTTTGATATAGCCTTCCCCTCTGATCCTGAAGCAAATGCCACCAGTAGTTGTTCAGACTTTCTTAGAGATTTGGTCCTGTTTAAAGTAGAATCTTAGTTGTCTGTGCATGTCCAATGAATGCAGAATCTGCTCCCCCTTGTACTGTGGATTTGGGAAAAAAGTTGGCAGGTGAATAGTTTGGTTAAGAGCCACACTGGATACCACCTTACGCATAAAGGAAGGACTGGTCCTGAGGAACACCCTGTCCGGGTAAAATGTAATAAAAGGCTCCACAGCCATGAGGGCCATGTAGTTCTGAAAGCCTTCTTGCTGAAGTGATTGCCAAAAGGAAAGCTGTTTTCCAAGATAAAAACTTTATATCCGCAGTAGCTGCTGGTTAAAAAGGAGGCAGAGTGAGGTTTTTCCAGCACAAAATTGAGGTCCCATGCAGGAGATGATCTTCTGAGAGGCCTTACATTTTTGGCCCCTCTAAGATACTGTGTTAGCAGAGGATGAGAAAAGATGGGAGGCTCCTTACTGTACTGAGCCGAGATGGCAGAGGCATGGATTTTTATTGAAGAGAAGGATAAGCCCTTGCCAAGCATCTCAGTCAAGCATTGTAAAATCTGAGGGATATTTGGCTTTGCTGTGTCCGTTCCTTGTGCTTGGTTCCACGCACAGAATCTTTAACATTTATCAGCATAAGATTTTCTAGTACTAGGCCTTCTGGCTTCCAAAATGACATCCATATCAGATTTACTGTGAGGTGGTGTTTGAATAATTACCTGGTCAGCCATGCTGCAAGGTTCAGAGTTTGGAGCTGAGTGTGCAGAATTTGACTGTTCTGCTGAGACAGTAGATGAGGTGATGAAACAACCAAGTACTAAACAGCACAAACCAGGAAATAATATCAGGATTCACAGCAATAGGGCAACACACAGAAGTACCACAGAAGTCACAGGAAAATAAAGTTGAATTTAATGAAGCGCTTTTCGTCTGTGGTATACACAGACTTCCTCAGACAAAAATTATTACAAACTACATTTAACTGAACAGCAGCTTAAATATGCAGCAGTATTAAGTCGAAGGTTCATTAACCAATGAGGCACACCTTGAACCATGAGTAAAATTTAAAGTTAAAACGCATGCTCACAAGACTTGAATTCAATCACTCACATTATATTAAAATTAAAATTAAACTGGACAATCATAAAATCAACCAGTCGTTAGCCTATCATCTAAATGGACACTAGCCACTACCTGATGTGAACAAGTGCAAATCACAAAACAGTTAGAGTGTGTTACAAACTCATAAAGGCAAAAAGACTATCTAACCAGGTTCTTAAGTTTAAGAAGGCTGCTAACAGAGCAGCCTTCATTGAGACCTGGTAGAGCATAGGCATTTAATCTAATTTGCCATCGCAATTCAGACGCCTCTAATAATAAGTGTACAGGGGCTCCTCTAATAGTGTCATGCATTTGTTCTATAACCATAAACTTAAAATGGTGGTCTTTATGCTGGATGATATGTTTAGCAAGAGCATTTTCATCTTTCGCTTTGTTAATTGCATATTGATGTTCGTAGATCCGATCTTTAAATCTACGCTCGGTTTTACCTACATAAAAACCTGTGCATTTTTGGCATAATGCCACATAGACCACCATTTTAGAGTTACAAGTGCATCTGCATCTAATGTCATATCTATTATTATCAATGTCAAATCGGTTTGATTCAAGAATGTGACGACATTGATTGCAGTTTTGACATTTGAACATCCCAGGAGTACGGGTACTCTGCCGCTCAGGTTGTTCCAACATTTTCATATTTTTACCCCTTCTATATGTAACCTCAGGTTTAACTCCCAGTTTGTTCAAAATTGCAAGGTTGGAACGGAACAAGTTCCAGTTCTTAGTAATGATGTCCATAATAGACCTACTACTTGGACAGTATGTAAGAATTAATCTAGTGTTATTATTATGTATAGGAGTAGTTCCACCTATACATTCTAACCTAGACTCGGCCAACCCAGAAGAACTGATGTTCAGTATAGGTTTGTAAAACCCACTGGATCTTTTATTGGTCACCTCATTAACTAAATTGTCTAATAAGTTAAGCGGATAGCCTCTATGTAGGAACATATTCTTAAGTAAATCACATTCCCTAAGAAAGTCGTCATCTAGGCTCACCATCCGGGCTGCTCGTACGAGCTGACCCTTAGCCACAGACCTTTTTTGGTAGCTAGGGTGGCAGCTACTAAAATGAAGAAAAGAATTAGAGTAGGTAGGCTTTCTATATATACTGGCCACATATTTATTCAAGATGTCATTTTTCGCCAACCATACGTCTAAATAGGCTATTGCCTCAGTGTTGAAGGAAGAGGTAAAAACTAAAAAGTCAGTGGAGTTGTTAAGTAGATTTAATAATAACAGGCTATCAAGCTTCTTCACCCTCTAATAAAATAAAGATGTCATCCAGGTAACGGGTGTAGTACTTGATCTTGGACACTAGTACCGATTCATTATTTAATATGTTCTCCCTTTCCCAGTATGACATCACTATGTTAGCCAAGCTGGCTCCGCAAGGGGACCCCATAGCCACCCCAGTTTTTTGTAGATAGAAATTCTCTCCTAATAAAAAATAGTTGCTATAAAGGATCAAGTCCAACAGTTCAATCACAAGGGATATTTCATGGGACGGGGCACCCTTACTCTTAAGGAAGAAGGCCACCCAGTCCAAAGCTGTCTGCAAAGGTATACAAGTATATAAATCCTTGACATCTATTGTCAGGAAATTATACTCTCTACTGAATGGAATGCTGTTTAACTTATCAAGGAAAGACCAAGAGTCTTTACAGATTTGCTCTTCTTCCTCAAGGTACTTTTGCAGGATAGTATCAACCAGCTTGGCACAAGGATATGTAGGAGAGCCGCGCCCATCAACGAGTGGGCGCATAGGTGGATTAACAAGGTCCTTGTGGATCTTGGGTATACCAAAGATACAAGGGTACCTGGGAAATAATGTGGTAAGGTATTTATGTTGACCTTGGTTAAGTCTACCCTCAAAAAACATTTCGTCCAAGGGGCTCTTAATTTTATGATATGCGTGGTTTACCTCAGATCTTGAACTAATCATATACGCATCATTAGACAATAGACCCAACATCCTGTCAAAGTAGTCTAATTGGTCAAAGACTACAACCCCACCACCTTTATCGGGTTTACAGATTCTTAAGGAATGTAACTTAACATATTCCAACAAGGTCATTTCGGACTTCCCTATGTCGTTGGTACATTTACTTAAATGCAAATTACTATGTCTTAAATCAAGTTCACAAGTGGATTCAAACGCTTGTACTAATGGGTGCAGAGGTGGGTTAAACATGCTAGGGACAAACATATCAGATGGAGCATCATGACTGAAACCACGAGTTTCAAACAGCAGGTTAAAGTTCAATTTACGAGCAAACATCTTAATGTCAATAATGGTGTTCACTAAATCGAACTTCTGTTGAGGTACATAGGTGTATCCCTTAGATAAAAGGTCAGCCAGTTCATCAGGGATCAGCACGTTGGAGTAATTAAAGATATTAAAATCACCAAGTTGATTGGTAGAAATAACTGGACCAATACGTTGGTTAATGGGGGGAACCACAGTATCAGTCTCAACATCCTGCAGATTATCAGTAGTAGACAAAGGTGAAACCACACAAGGAACCTCATTAACCACACAAGCCGAGGCTTCAGTAAGGCCAGAAGACAGAGGTAGAGCCAGGTGATAGGTACTCCTGGTATCTACTGCCTCTGAAAAAACTGTTTCTGTTGCTTCCCCCTAAAAGATTGCTGCAGGTTGTTCCTTTGCTTAGGGATGGCTCCCTGTTTGTTGGTAGAAAAGTGTACCTGTTGCTGACCCATGGTCGTAGTATGAGGACCCTGCTGTTGTTTACGGTTCATAAGTCTCTCACTCCTTCTGACCCCTTGGTCAACAGGGGTATCCCCAAATGTGTCAAGGTCCCTGATGTTGTCCGATGCTGGCTCACCTCTACAGTTTGTGGTGGGAAGATCCCCACTACCACCATTAGGATTCCAAGCTTGTGATGGCGCAGGGGGTGGATAAGCCACCCCTAACTGATATGCTTTTAAATCGTGCTCAAGTTTCTTGATTTTGTTATATTTTAGTTTAGACAGGTATTGGTCGATGCTAGTAAAACATCTATTATAATCATATTTGTACCTGCTAAATTCTACATGAGTTTTAATCGAGTTATCCAACACAGTAATTTCATCATTTAACTGTGTCACCCATGCAGAGTAATGCTTAATCATAAGCTTTAAGAGGTCCTGGCCTTGTTGGTCAAATAAATTAATCAATTCTTTATGGAATTCTGAATTCAACACCAACCCTGTCGGG
The DNA here is from genome assembly GCF_019279795.1 of Protopterus annectens. Classification (NCBI taxonomy): domain Eukaryota; kingdom Metazoa; phylum Chordata; order Ceratodontiformes; family Protopteridae; genus Protopterus; species Protopterus annectens. The sequence continues at coordinate 1,746,417,838 of NC_056735.1, forward strand.
TATTGAAAATGCCTTAAGCCTTTAGGAATGACATTGCAAGCAATACATTCATTGAAATATGACATTTCTAGTTTCAGTTTTTTAAGTTTCAATAAAAGTTTATCAAAAGTTTTTAATTTGTCAGCTAAATCATTACTGTTTACCTCATGGCCATCGGTAGAGTTGTCGTGCATCCTACGGGTTGCTTTGTCCCCATATCCTGCAAACACAAAATCCTCGGATAACCAATTGCCCAAAATTGGGGCCCCATCAAGAAGAGCACTTGGAAGAATCCAACTGGCATCTGCTATACAGTCGGTAGACTCAACCTGACTCTGTAAACGGCTAGGAAATCCTCCGGTTAGTAGTGGCTCTGTCCTAGCTAAACTTTCGTTTAGTATAGGTGGATTTACTGTTCGTGCTACTTGCACTGAATTGGAAGTAATCGCCGGTTGCACTGTATCAGGTGTGGCTAGTGTCCATTTAGATGATAGGCTAACGACTGGTTGATTTTATGATTGTCCAGTTTAATTTTAATTTTAATATAATGTGAGTGATTGAATTCAAGTCTTGTGAGCATGCGTTTTAACTTTAAATTTTACTCATGGTTCAAGGTGTGCCTGATTGGTTAATGAACCTTCGACTTAATACTGCTGCATATTTAAGCTGCTGTTCAGTTAAATGTAGTTTGTAATACTTTTTGTCTGAGGAAGTCTGTGTATACCACAGACGAAAAGCGCTTCATTAAATTCAACTTTATTTTCCTGTGACTTCTGTGGTACTTCTGTGTGTTGCCCTATTGCTGTGAATCCTGATATTATTTCACAGTAGATGAGGTATTTGAGGCAAGTTCCAAGGAGGGAGTTGAGATATACTCCTTAGAATTGGGTACCAGTGTTGGCGAGGCCAGTCCGGAACAATTAGGATAATTTTTGTTTTTTCCTGTCTGACCTTTAGTAAAACCTTGGAGAGAAGAGGCAGAGGGGGAAAGGCGTAGACCGATATGTTTTTCCAACTGAAGGATAGGGCATCCACTTTCCATGCTTGTCTGTGATAAGTCCTTGTGCAGAATTTGTCCAGTTGATAATTTTGGGGGGAGGCAAATAGATCTATGTCTGGGCTCCCTCATTTCTGTGTTACCATGCTGAAGACTTGTGGATCCAATTTCCACTTGTGCAGGTCCATAAGATTTCTGCTTAGGTCGTCTGCCAGAGTATTTTGTTTTCATGGCAGGAATTGAGCTTGAAGATGTACTTGGTAAGTCAAGGCTGTGTTCCACAATACCATGGCTAGTCTGCAAAGGGGGTAGGAATGTGTACCCCCCTGCTTGTTTATGTACAACATAACTGTGGTGTTGTCAGTCTCTATCCATAGGTGCCCTGGATGAATTAAGTCCTTGAAGGCTGTCAGGGCATTCTGAACAGCTAGCATCTCTTTCTGGTTGATATGCAGATGCATTTGGTTTGGGCTCCAAATGTCCTGAATGCATCTCCCCGACAGGTGGGCCCCCCAAGCATAGTCTGATGAGTCTGGAGTTAGGGATTAGGTGGCAGGGGTAGAGTGAATGATAGTCCCTTGTTTTGGTGGCATGTCTTTGCCCACCAAAGAAACTCCTGTTGTAGGAAGGGAATGAGAGGAATCACTGTTTCCAGACTGTGACGATGTTGACTCCATAAATTTTTTAGGTACCACTGAAGTTTCCTCATAAGCAGTCTTGCATATGGAATTAGTAGAATGCAGGATGACATTAACCCCAAAGCCTGCAGAATTTGTCTTGCAGATAACTGGGTTTTTGTTGCCATCTGCTTGAAGTATATACTCAGTTGCCTTTGTTTGTCTGGCGTAAGGTAAGCCAACTGGGCAGTTGTATTCAAGCTTGCACCAAGGAACGTAATTTTTTGAGAGGGTACCAGTTGTGATTTCTTTTCGTTTATTGTGTACCCTAGGCATGTTAGAAGCCTTTTTACAAATGCCAGATGTTGAAGAAGAATGCCCTTGTTTTCTGCTTGAATGAGACAGTCGTCCAAGTAAGCATACATTTGTATGCTTCTTTGTCTGCAAAATGCAATTACTGGTGCCAGGCACTTTGTAAAGACCCAAGGCACAGTAGATAAGCCAAAGGGCAGTGCAGAGAGCTGGTAATGTATAAAACTTGCCTTGAAGCGGAGGTATCTTCTGCATGATACCCTTACTGGGATATGCAGGTATGCCTCTTAAATCTAGAGTCACTAACAAAGTATTCTTGCCCAGCATAGGCAGTAGCTGTTGTAAAGTCAGCATTTTGAATTTTGGAATGTCCAGGAACGTGCTCAAAATCGATAAGTCCAGTATTGGACGCTCAGCATCATCTTTTCTGGGTACCAGGAACAGCCTTGAATAAAAATGTTGTCCTTTTTCCTGTTCTGGTTGAATAGTCCCCATATCCATGAGAGACGCTACTTGTTTCTGAGCCTCTGCCCATTGATTTTGTGGCAGAATTGGCCAACCATTTGGAAATGGCAAAGTATGGAAATGAAATCTGTACCCCTGGGATACTATGTTTAATACCCACTTGTCCTGGGTAATTAACTACCAATTTTGAGCATGAAGTGCTAATGTTCCCCCCAAGGGGGCTGCCAAAAGATAAGTGCTTGGTGATGGCAGAGGGAAGTCACTGAGACTGCTTACTGCAGGGTTGTGCTTGGTTTCCTCCAGATTTGGAGGTGGAGGCACCCCATTGCTTTGCCTGTGAACCCTGTGATTGGTATCTAGAGCCCTTTGAGCACCTGGATTTGACTTGAGAGGCTCTGTTGGACACAGGAAAGGACCAATTTTTAGTAGGCCAGTGCCTACTGAATCTGGGAGGCTGCACTTGTAAGAAATCTTTTACAGTTTGCATAGATTTAGCTTGGTCTTCCATTTTCTTTAAAACCTCTTCTGCCTTATTACCAGAGTATCATGCTGTACAGCGGCATCCAACAATTTAGCTTTAACATGATCAGGCAGATTTTGCTCTGAGCCAGGCATGCCTTCTAATCACAGATCCAGTAACTGCGGCCCTGCAAGAGGCCTCCAAGAAATCAAACCCACATTGCAAAGTATGCTTTCCAACCTTTTCTGCTGCATGCAATAATTCCTGTAATTCTTTATTTTCCACACAATCAGAAATCAACATCATTTTCTGCTTCAACAGGGCCTTAACATGCTGTTGATATTTAAACATATGAAACTGGCAGTTTAAGGCCCTAATTGCCAAGGTTGCAGATGTATAAACCTTCTTTCCCCATCTATCCAGCGCCCTGGAATCTCTATAAGAGGGGGTAGGCTTTTTGGCTGTAGAGGCCTTTACACCTTTGGGACCCTGTGAGCTTCAGGATCAGCAGCAGGATTTTTGAATAGAAAACTGTGGGAGTCAGGAACCCTGTAATATCTTGTTTGGCTTACTAGGAGCCAGAGCTAGGGAATCAGGAGCCATGCTTGATTCCGAAAACACAATCAATGTCTAATACGGGAGGTATAGCCAAAGGCCTATGCTGAGGAAGAAGGAAATCCCTAAGCCTCTTTTATGATTCAGAGAAATCCTGACTCTCCCAATGAAAATGTTCCCTTAAAGTATGCAAAGGTTTCTCCAAAAGAATAATCCTCAGGAGGAGATGCAGATGGGATGGATTCTTCTGCATCTGAATCCTCATAGGTTGGTATAGAAAATTCCTGATCAGAAGAAATAGAAACCTGATCTGAAGATTCATAATCAGTGTCTTGCCTAGGCCTCTTAGCAGGGGGGGGGGGGTTGGGAACCCCTAATCAAGGTAATTAAGTCCTCAGACATTTTGATCATCTGTTTTTTAGGCATAGGGGCCTGTGCACGTGGCTCAAGTGTCATTTTTTTAGACTTAGAAGTCGTTTTTGATTTTGAAGCTGGCATCGGTTTTATAAAAAAATGTTGAGGCCTGAAAACACCCTCAGAAGCCTGTGCCTGCTCAGCGGCTCTGGACCCATCCAAGGGAGAGACATCTGCGGGTTCAATACTCTGAAAATCGCGTGGCATACCGGACTCTGCATGGGTCTCGGTAGAGGCCTGTGACTCAAAAGTAGCGGGTATCAGGGGCTGTGAAAGTGCATCATGGAGTACTGGCTTAGGAGAAGCTTCGTAGTCTGTTTTGGACCTCGGTCTGTCTGTCTTTTTCTTTGCGTTTTTGTGAACTCCGGTAGTCAGATTGCTATCCGACAACATTTCAGGGTAATTAAATCTGGATCCAAAATATTTTGAAGCAAAAATATATCGACGCTCAATAATGCGTTGGATAAATCTAGCACAAAACCGACAGCAAGGCACGTTATGATCTGGGTCTAGGCAAGGAATACAGTACAAATGAAAATCCTTATGAGGTATTTGCTTCCAACAAGTAATGCAATTATTAATTTTTACTGACATCGGTAAGGAGCAAGAAAAAGTTTTCCCAACGGGGGGGGGGGGGGTGTTGTGTCTTTCAGCTTTTCCCGGTTAGGGGTCGCCACAGCGGAACTCCAGTCCGCTAATGATTGGCAGTAGATTTTTACGTGCCGAGTTGCTAGCTCTGACGCACAACCTTCAATGAAGGTACGTCCATTCACGCATGTCTCCACACACAAGACGCTCTAGCTGAGAATCGAACAGGACATCTTACTGTGAGACGACGCTACCGCAGCACCACCACTGCAGTACTTAGCTTTAATTGAAGACTTTGGTTCTGAAAATCGAATGCAAAAATTTCAGGAGTCTGCCAACCAGCAATTGCGAACTGCTGCTGCTTCGGGCACCGGGCGGCAAGAAAGAATGGATAAAATGGAGTCGGCTGTATGTTTTATACCCCTGACGACCTGACGTAATGGAAGAGGAGACAGCAACCGACACAGGACCCAAGACTTTGTTATTCAGGCCGACTGAGGGCAACCTGCCAGCAGATTACCCAAATGTAATGACTGCAAAAGTGAAGCATGAAGAACATCACTCTGATATCTTTACTTAATACGAAAATACATATGCTTTGTGAAAGATGCTGCAGTTTCCTTTTTATTCATTTTATGCAATTCGGACATCATTTCAAACATTTTCTGTAGTAATTCAAATATTTTTGACAACAACATACATATCTGGTTATGCGAATATCATTTAGAACGTTCTTTATGCCCCTTTTTATATTATACGAATAAGAAATAGTGCTGAGCACGATTTAATATTTAAACTTGTTTCTGACCTGTTTTGCTCCTTTTTAGGATGATTCACTCCTGTATGTTCCTCCAGCCATAGCAAAGTGTCTCTAATTGTTCTAGCTATGCTGTCTCTAACTTCATGCCCTTTTAGACATGTTGATTATGGCTAGATATCATTTAGATATGCCTCTTCTGACACCGTGTCATTCGTCTCTAATGCATATAGTGAGAAGGCTTGGGGTTTTGTTCAGATGCTTTAATACACAGAAACATCAGGATGGACAGCAGCATCTTTAAATACAAACTAACAAACAGAGCTTGCATACATACATGTTTACATCTCAACAGCCAACTACAAAATGGCAGTCAGACTTGCACATGCTCAGTATTTATACACTTGCACATGCTCAGTATTTATACACTTGTACAAGCCCATGGATAGCTTCTTAAAGGTATACACAAATATTGATCTACACCATCCTTATGAAAAATGAGGCAAGACTGACTTGCCAGATAAAAGCCTGTACTTCAGATGTTCTCGTCTTGCAGAGGTGATTGCAGCAATTAACACTGTTTTCCAAGTTAAGAACTTTAATTCTGCCTGAAAAGCTGGTTCAAACAGAAAGTGCAAGTCTCCCTAGTACAAAACTGAAATACCAAGACAGACACCTGTTTTCTATGTGGACGGACATGTAGAACTGCTTTCAAAAACTGCACAGAAAGGAGGGATCCTTGAGTAGAAGAGCAAGAAAAGCCACAAGATTAGAACTCAAAAAATATTGAAGATCCAGAGGCATTTTGGCCTTAAATGGGTTCTTAGTCTAGCACTAGAAAATTTCTTAATTTTCCAAATATGATTTTCTGTAGTAGGTCTGTTAGCCACCATTAATACCTGCTGCACGTCCTCAAAAAATAGGTGCCCGAAAGGTAAAGGTCTCTCATCCAGGCAGTTAACTAAAAAGTTTTATGTTGGGATGTATCAAACAACCTGACTTGTGTGAACAAATCCAATCTGTGAGGAAGCTTGTTGTAATTTTTGTTAAAAGCAACAGAAAGGCATAATGGCTTATATCTAAAAAACTTTACTGTAACCCTTTGGTGCCTCAGCAGAAGCCTTTAGAAGAAAGCAAATCTAAAATTACATCACAGCACAATCAGCATCTAAAATCTCAATACACCAATCACAATTAAACAAAAGTTATATACTTACCATAATGCTATATCAATGTTGTCTTCTGTTCGTCTTAACCTGTGGGTTTTTTAGACCCAAAGCTGACAACTTAGAATCACAAAGGTCCGAAGCCCCACCTCTTCTCCCATAATGTCTTGCCTATGCAAGTCTCCTAAGACCATGTTTCCCCTAGTATACCACAATTATACCTGAAAAATTCCCCCTACAAAGATAAATTTGTCAAAATCAGTGGGAATGACAGACCAATAAGGGTATCAGACTATGGCTGATATGTGAGATCTACTTCAAGCCACAAATACCACTGACAATTCTGAATACGAACAAAGGGAGGGAAAAGTTGGTTGAGATGGACATAACACAACACAGATCTAGCATTATGTTAAGTCCATAACTTTCGTACTCAATGTTGTCTTTTTCATCTGCCTCAACATGCGAGACAAGAGTCCCCAGACAGACAGTTGGGTGGTTCTAGAAGAAAAATTTCTGCAAAATGGTCTTAGATCTGGACTGAATATCCAACTTGTACTAGGCTACAAAGGTTTGACTGATGCACCAAATGGCTGCTACACACACATCTAAGGAAGTACAACCAAAAAAGGTCAAACTGCCAATGCTATATGGTGGAATGTCTTTTTGCTTACTGGCTAATGGTACTCCTCCTGAATAAACAAAGGAAATGCAATCAAAGCCATCTGGAATAGGCAACCTTGGAAACTGGTTTGCTAAATGCAGCTCTAAAAGGAGACAAGTTGGTCTGATTTCCTGAAATGTGCTATAATATCCAAACAAAATCTCAAATGACGATGGAACATCCAATGAATCATGTATTCCCCTCGGTTAGTGAAACTGGGCAAGAAAACTGGCACCTGAATTGATCGACTTACATTAGACTCTGAGGCAACCTTTGGCAATTAAGATGGATTACTCTTCAAAGAAACTATCTTTGTGAAAGATAAGATGAGGGTTACAAGACAAAGTTTGAAGCTCAGAAACTCTTACAGCTGAAGTACGTGCATTTAAAAATGGTCTTCCATGATAAGAACTTTAGATCTACTGTAGCCGCTAGTTCAAAGGGATGCTTAGTCAAGGCTTGAAGGAGAAAGGACAATTCTCAAGTAAAGAATAGGTTCCCACCTGGAGGCTAAGCAAAATACTCTTCAAAATGGCCTTAGGACAGTCTAAGAGACGCAACTGGACTATGTCCCTTACCCATGAGAAAATTTGGGTCTATATCAGCATATCGAATGCTGAAAACGCCAAATGCAATTTAATCGAACTGAAGTGTTCAAGGAACGTTGTAGTCAGGGCCTAGGCAAGAAATACAGCACAGATGAAAATCTTCATGAGGTATTTGCTTCTCACAAGTAATGCAATTATTAACTTTTACTGACATCGGTAAGGAGCAAGAAAAAGTTTCCCCACCGGGGTACTTAGCTTTAAGTTGAAGACTTTGGTTCTGAAACTCGAAAATGAAAATTTCAGGAGTCAGCCGACTGGCACTTGCGAACTGCTTCTGCTTCGGGCACCACATGGTAAGGAAGACTGATGTAATGACGTCGGCTGCATGTTTTATATCCCTGACGACCTGGCGTCATGGAAGAAGGGACAGCAACCGATGCAGGAAATCAGGCCGAATGAGGGCAACCTGCCAGCAGATTACCCAAATGTAATGATTGCAACAGTGAAACACGAAGATCATCATCGATTTCTTTCCCAGGGAAAGAAATTGGTGTTCCGTGTATATAAAAAAAAAAAAAAAAAAAAAAAAAAAGTTTAATACTTTAAACCCTGACAGAAGTGGGGGGCTGTGACCCTCACACCCCCCTACTTACATACACAAACTCCGAGACTGCACCACAGTGGAGGAAATAGCAAACTCTGAATACGGCCCACCAATTTCTTTCCCTGGGAAAGAAATCTATGTTCTGTCTGTTACTCTACTGAGATTTCAAACATTTCAGTTCGATTAAATTAAATTCGTCGTTTTCAAAATTTGAAATGCTGATAGGAACTTGAAAATTTAAGATGCATCATCACACTATTCAATACTTTTATAGAAGTGATTTTTTTTTTTAGAAAAACTGCAAAATAATGACTTTGGCATTAAATTTGATGGGGTGCAATGTGGAAAATAAGTAGTTTTATGGATACAGAATTAGATGGTAGGGAGGGTGAAGGTGTGCGGACAAAGGTACATAGGAAATTTCCCGATCTCAAACATTTTTGGATGGCAGGAGTTGTCACCCATCCCACTTAAACTCACTGTCCTATAGTGAATTTTTGAGGGTTTCAATGCTCTGTAATAGAAATGAGACCTCATGGGAAGAACTTAGTAAGGCCTGTGGATATTTTTTACATAGAGGTTATGACTTTTATATAGTGGAGCATGCTTTAAATAGATTACTGAATAATATTAATGGGTATGACAGCAATAATAGGAGTAGAAAAATATTATTTTATGTAGAGAAATAGGGAGTAAAAATATTAATCAAATGAAAGCTAAAAGGGTTTACTTTGTGACAGCATATAATATGACAGAGAAAATATTTATTAAATATTAATGCAATTATTTGTTAAACGATAAGAAGTTAAAAGATGTATTAACAAGTAAACCTCTTCTTTCTTTGAGGTGAGGTCAAAGTACAAGAGACATGGTTTGTCCATAGTGATTTCAAGGTCCCAAAAACAGAATGGTGTGTGGAACCAAAACTTATGGGGACTTTGCCATGTGGATGATGTTCCATTTGTCAGTATGTAGCCCTGTGTTTTAAGATAAATCATGTGATATACTCCCCCCCCCCGACAATGTGTAAATTGTAATACTATGGGTGTAATTTATGCACAGAGATGCAACCTCTTTTATAATGATGAAACTAAGAGGTCTTTTAAGGTGAGAATTCAGGAACATCTCAGGGATATTAAAAGTAGGAAAACTGAAAGTCCCATAGCACATCACTATATGTTATGTCATGGGAGATAATACATGTCTAACAGGCACAATTTTAGAAAATGTTAAGGGACGGGATGGGACAGAAATCATGTAAAGACTGTTATACAAGGAGACAGTATGCATTTTAAAGTTTGGAACTTTAGTACCTAATGGGTTAAACACTAAATGTAATTGGAAGGTTTTTCTGTGAATAATTGTGTTTTTTTAATTAATATAAGAGTATTGAATAGTGTGATGTTTTATCTCTTGAAGGCTTTTGGAGCTGAGGTGCCAAGACAGATTAAATTTTCCTGAACTTTGCTCCTTTCTTTCGTGGTATTCTCGGTACATTTATTTGTTCTGTGGTGTTTATAGAAAATTCAAAATGGCCTCCACCTGAACCCTGACAGAGTAGCTAAGCCCAGATTGGAAAAGCCCCACTAGAAAATCAAAAAAGCCACTAAAGGAGCAGAAAACATGTCTAAAACCTTAGGAGTGCTCCAAATAGGAAACCTTTTCATTTTCCTGCATACATTTTCCTAGTAGAGGACTTTCGAGATGAGAACATATGCTCAGCATTACTGGAACTCTTAAGATCCATGGCCATCACTGGCACTGGAGGAAACCAAGCGGTTAGATTGAGGGACTTCAGATTTGGATAAGGCTGGTCTGAAAGATGCAAAATCAGATCCAGAATTGGATCCACAACCCAAAGAGGGTGCAGAAAATGCGGCTGTATGAAGGGGAGCTATACTTGTCTGGGCCAGAAGGGGACTATGAGAATTGTGGTTGTTTTACAACAGCCAGACTTCTGCAAAAACTGTGACATTAGGGGTGGGGTGGGGGGTAAACAAAGCAGACTTGGGGCCAAGCATACAGAACAGCATCCCACGGTGACTGCCCCTTGGGACAGATCAGGACAAAGAAGGTAGGCAGAAAGTACTGCATTTCGTGCTGAAAGGGGTCACAAACAGGTTGCAGAATGGATGGCCCTAGCAGCTGAAAACACAAGTTGCTACTACTAGTTTGAGGTACCGCTCTAATGTCAGACTTCTCTGGGATGTGCACTGCTGTCAGTAAATGCTGCAAGTACATTGCCCATTGCTACAACCTCATAGCTTCTCAACACAGGGGATAGGATCAAGTTCCCCCTTAGGTACCACATCCCCACACTGTTGACGGACTATATGGCTATCAAACTTTTGGGGAGTAGTCTTAAATGGCTTTCAATGCTATGAAGGCTGCTCATCTCCAAAACACTGATGTGCAGATAGACTTCTGACTGGGTCCATGTACCTCTAGCTGTCTTCCCTTCTTAATGTCCATAAGGGGTGGGGGCGGGACTGTGGTTATCATGACCTTGGGTTGGGGAAAAAGAAAAGGACAACCTGCAGAAATGTGAGCTGAAGTCATCCAAAAATGGGTGAACTGGTGACAAATGCTGGTGAGATTAACATGAAAGGTCACTGAATGACAAACTGATCACTGACCCGACAGTGTCCACTGAAGAACCCTCATGAAGTATCTGGCAAGAACAAGATGCGTAGCAGCAGCCATAAGGCTGAGATTATGTAGGATCAAGTGAACATGTGTCCTGTGATGTAAAAAGACTTGCAGAAGGGTAGCTTGGCAATCTGTTGTGAGGTGTCTAGATGACAGCCCATAAATTCCAGGCTTTGAACAGATTCTAACTTGGACTTTTTGAGGTTGACTATGATGCCCAAGGACTAGCAAAACTGGAGTAAAGAATCTCTCGCATTGATCAATGATGTTTTTGAAGTCACTGTCAGAAGCCAGATGTCTAGGTATGGAAAAACTCAGAACCTCTGCAGTCAAAGATGAGCTGTTATCACTGCCATGCAACTGAACACCAAGGGGGTGGGTGGAGTTTGAGGTGAAACCAAACGTCAGTGCCCAAATTAGAAAGTGACTGTCTGCCGACCTGAAGCAAAAAAATATATATATATACACATCAGGGACACGTGTGTGTGTGTGTGTGTGTGAGTGAGATAGTAGTAGGGCATCCTTGTGGCCCACTGAGCACATCCAATCATCCTTCCTCAGCAAAGGTAGTACAGACTGCAGTATCACCTTCCTGAACATAGTCTGCATCAAAAAGAAATGTAACTTGCTTACATCAAAAATGGACCAAAGGTCCCAACTTTTCTATGGTACCAAAACAAATCTTGAATAGACCACAGATCTTAACTGGTCTGGTGGGACCTCTTAGATCCGCAACAGACTTGCGTCTTTGCTGCTGCTTCCCTTTGAGGTGCAGTGGAACATCTAGGAAGGATTTTTGTTTCAAATTTCAAGAGGAATGAAAGGTGACTATAGTTTCTGGAAATGACTCTCAGCACCCAAGCATGTAATGAGATGGCCTCTCATGCTTACAAGTGGAGAATCAAGTACCCCCCCCCCCCAACTGTCTCCAGAGTGTAGCAGATGGGCAAATTTTCAGGACTGCAGAAAGGGCTCGCCTGAGTAAGATACTCTGAAGCCCTGAAACTGTGGACCAGCCCAGTCACCGAAGCAGTGTCCACAGAAGTTCTCCTCTGCCTCATGGGCACTTTCATAGGAGTCTCCTGGGCCAGTTTTTGCAATTTATAGAAGTCTTCTGAGGAGTGGAGAAGCACATTTCCATGGCAGATATCTTGCTTGCTCTTAGTCAAGGTATCTTTATACTTGAAACCAAATAGCATGGTCTCAAAAGAAGCATTTAGGAAGGATGCCTTGAAGCAGTATGCAGTATGCAAAATTACGAAGGCACATGAGGGCAACTTGTAATGCTTGTACCTGTAGCGAGAGCTGTGCTGTACCATCTCTGTTGCATTCAATATGAGGTGTGCAGAAATGTTTGAGACATACTGCCTGGGGGCTAAACAGTCTCCAAGGTCTTACAAGACTCTAAAGGTTAAGAAGACACTAACAGAGGCTTCAGAAATCAAGTCCTTCTGAAGCCTAATTAGATGTGCCAAATCACTGCAAGGAGTGCAAACTTGGCTGAAGCATAGGTGTGCTTCTTAAAACAGTCCAATGCCTGCATCTCCCTGTTTGGGAAATGAACCAATGTGCTCTCTTCCAACAGCTCTTTCTTCATGGTTGCAGTAATGACAATGGCATCCATGGAGAGAATATGTTATTGGGTTTGCAGTGAACTCGTTCCACCACACTGGGTTCTCTCCTAGCCTTCTGGGACACAAAATTGACAAGCATGTCTGGAGAAGGAATCACCCACTTCCTGTTTGGACCCTCACAAGCAGATATGGGGGACCCTTCTCATTCATACAGAAGAGTCCTCAGTGAGAGATTCCTTTGAGAAATAGGTTCATAGGTTCATACTAGGCTATCTGCCCGAGGGCATTTACAAGCCTAGCCCATAGTTTTGTGGCTTACGCCACCCCTTTAGTATGGGGAACTATACCCATTATTTTGCTGTGCCTCTGTTGAGCAGTGACACTGAGGTAATCCCTGGGGTATATCTGCGATCTCCCATCCATTGGTCAAGATTTCTCTTGAACAAGGCCAGCGAGGTGCTCTGCCTCACATATACCGGGATTTTATTCCACAGCATAGGGAGTCTTTGGGTGATGAATCTATCCCTCCAGCACGTCCTATTAATAGCCGTGTCGAGGTTTAAGTCTCCCGCCCTTGTGGCTCTGACGGATCTAGATTTTTTGAGGTGAAGCAAATCCAAGTGCTTCCCTTGCAATGGCTCTTCTTATGCACCTCCTGGGGGGGGGGACAAAAAAGGAACCCCTGAACATGGGCTGCTTAAAGTCCAATGGTGTGGGTTGTCCTGCACAGAGCTCATGAGACCAATCCCAGGACATAAGGGATTGTGATGGATCTGACACCAAAACAAAAGTACCCATCTCAAGAGCAAGACTATACTCTTTGTACAATGTTGGATACTAAAACCAGACACAGCTGGTTAAGAGAACCCCTTGGATTTTCTGTATTAATTACCAAACCAGCCAGATCAGTAATAAAGATCAGAGCAGAGTTGTCCAAAGCCAGGGAAATGAAGGATAAGGATGGCTTCAACAACCTCAGTGACAACCCGCACTCCAAGGCTCTGAGAAGTACTCGGCTCCGAGGAGACCAGAGCAGAGTACATCAAGGAAGAAGCCAGAATCAAAGGCATTCATGCTGTTAGTACTGATGAGAGGGTAATGTGGGGAACAGTAGCAATTAAGACACCAACACTAAAAGATGGGCCAGAGGATGAGGAATGGAGACAATTGGAGCCATTGACCCAGGTCCCACTGATCCCTGGACTGAGGATGAAGGAATTCTCCAGGCCGATCTGGGTCTTCAAAAAGGTTAAGAGCTGGTCTAATTCCCATTCTTTTGGCAGACTTTACAGAACTAGAAAAAGCCAGAGAAGGTGGCTTACTGGGTCTGAAAGAGGGATGCCTGGACCCTATGTGGAGAATGCTCTGGTGAGAACTCTGGGATAATTGCCAAGAAAGGTGAAAGGATTCCACTTGACAATGGTACTGTGGATAAAAAATGCGCTCAGAATAGCCACAGAAATGCAAGTGGGTCAGATCTGAGGTGAGCTTAATAAAGACAGAGAGGAGCCAGAGTAGTCCTGATCATGGGCTGCCTGAAGTAGATGAAAGAGCAGAGGGCCTTCAGATCTGGCTGTCGTCCCTAGCAGATGTGCAGATGTACAGACGGTTGTTTTTTCCAAGCTTTGATTTCTCCTTTTTCCCTGAACTCTTGCTTCACATTTCTCCTTCTATTCTCTTTCCCAGTCTTTCTCCATTTTTATCAGCAGTTTTGGAAGAGGAGGGAGACATGGCAGTAGGGGCAAGTCCCCCAGAAGAGGCAAGGAGCAGCAAGCCTTTTAAGACAAGACTGGCAAGGCGATCAGGCCAGAAACCCAAAGGTGACATAGGTCTGGCAGACCACATTCAGATGGTTGGCATCAAGACAAGAAACATTTGCTATGTGTATCTTAGGGAAACAGCTTTTGCCCATACCCCACACAGTTTCTAAACTCTAAGGTCTTATCCGTTACTACAAATATAACAAAACAACAAAGACAAAACATAGGCAGAAAAGGTAAGCACTTACTACCTTAAACCATTAGCATACTACTACCCTTACAAGAAAAAAAAACTGCAGGGCAAGTGCTCTGCTAAATTTCAGCACCCAATACATTAACAAAAATCAAATAAAAAATAAAATGCATCTAACAACGTGTTTCCATATCTACTTAAGCAGTCACACACTTTTAAAGGCAGTGTGTTGGTAAGGCAGGCCAATTTTTTAACTATAATAGGCAAATTTAGTTTTAATACTTCAACTCTAGTACATAGGAAATAAACACCTAGTATGACTATTTTACACAGTAGCACATGCATAATTAGGGCCACACCTATTGGGAAATTCATCATAATTCTTAGATTGTGTCGCAATTTTTAAGTAGGGGTTATGATGGGAATCGGGTATACAATTCATATGCTCAGGTCTTTACTCAGAGAACAGGCAACATTTAAATATTAACAAAAACAGAAAAAACAAGGGCAATAAATTATATTTTGTAACTGAATATAATTAGCAGGAATATAAATTTAAAAAATCTTAGTAATTTTTAAGAAGAAAATATTGAAATGAGCAGTCATTTGTGGTTGCTTGGGGTTGGGATGTATCAAATGTTTCTGGTCTTGCTAGAGAAAATTCAGTCTGTGATTAAACTTGTAGCCATTTCCAAAGTAACAGAGAACCGATGCTGTCTGGGCCAGAAGGAGGTCACCACAGTGATCTTAGGAGTCCTTCTGAACCTTCAGAATGACCCCAGATGTTAGCAAAAAGGGAGAAAAAGCATTGAGGAACATTCCTGTCAATGGAAATGAAAATGTACCCGTCTTCCAAGGCTTTTTTGCATGAAGTCCTGTAGCAGAATTCTGTAAAACCAATTGTTGTATATAGAGACAAATAGATTTACTTGAGGTGTTCCCACAGTGTGATCAATTCTCAGAAACCTACCTGGTTCACAGTTTAAATTTGTGAGGGTCTGTCCTGGTTCTGCTCAGCCTGTCAGCCACACAATCTTGATCTGACAGTATGCAAGATGCCTGCAGGGTTATGATGTTATGATTGTGCTGAAAAGCTGCATCTCAGGCTACCATGGCTATTCTACACAGAAAATAAAATCTGGTCCCTTTAACTGCTTAAATATTATATTACATTACTGTGGTGTTGTATGCAAATGTTTGAAGAGGTCCTGGAGAGCTCAAATGGTTGAGAGAACAGAGACCATTTTTTAAGAGTCAACACCACCTTTATGTTCAAGTTTTTTGGTCTTTTTTTTTTGTTGTTGTTCAAAAGACCCTGCACTTTTATTACTATACAAAGTGCTTCTCAAGCAAAGTCTGAAGCATCTGTAGTGGCCAACAAACTAAGCAGGAAGGAAGAATAGAGGATTTAAAGTCTGTTTGAATTCTGAGAAATTTAATGTCTTCACCATAAAATCTCTGTTTTAACAAACCCCACAACAGAAATCTGAAATGTCAAGTGAATTTGATGCTAGGACCATTAAGATTTCAGGTACCATTGGATTTTTCTTATGTGGAGTTCTGTAACCATCGATGACATGAGACCAATAATCCTGAGGAATTACCTTGTTGATATAGCAGTCAGAGAAAAACTCGGGAACAGATTTAAATATAGATGTACATTTCATATGAAACAAAGGGTCTTTGAACTGAAGTGTCCAAAAGACATTACAGAAAAACAATCCTCTGAGGAGACTTCTGTAAGCTCTTTAGGAATCCCAGATTGTGTTAGTGATCCCTTAACCAAATGAAAGATTCCTGACACTTTGAAAAAACATTTTCAAAGATAAGAAATGTGCGTCTGTTAGGAAAATGTGAAGTGTTTGCAGTTTTCAGTAGGCTACCACAGAAGCTCAGCATTTTGTGAACATCCTAGGAGCAGTAAATAGCTCAAAGGGTAAGGCAGAGAAATGATAAAAAGTGATCCAAACACAGTAAAAGAAACATCTGAAATCTGGATCTACAGGAATGTGACGATATGTATATTTTAAATCTAAGGTTACCAGAAAATGGAAATGGGGAAGAAGGGGTAACTAGCTGTAAAGGATGGCATTTTAAACTTTGGCACAATCACAAACAGGTGCAGAAAGGAAAGATCCGGAACTGGTCTCCAAAAATCTTCTTTCTTTGGCATCAGAAACATTCTTAAAACCCTCTCCTAATGGACAAGAAGGGATCACTTCTATAA
This sequence comes from Protopterus annectens, assembly GCF_019279795.1. Taxonomy (NCBI): domain Eukaryota; kingdom Metazoa; phylum Chordata; order Ceratodontiformes; family Protopteridae; genus Protopterus; species Protopterus annectens. The sequence goes on from NC_056735.1 coordinate 1,746,434,367, forward strand.
CCCCCTTAGACAGCAGACGCTAAATGACTGGAGGGAAGATGAGTTCAGTCTGGTGGATAAGGGGGAGTCCCTCAAAAAGAAGCGAGAGTCCCACTGCCATCCGTTACCCTGATGGAACACTTTCAGAACCCATCTTCTGAAGCTATCTGCGCCCAAAGACATATGGAAGTTCAGACTTTCTAGAAACAGAAGGGATTGTCAGAGTGGGAAGGGGAAAGTAAGTCTTGTAGACAGTCATTCAGACTGAGACTGTCCTTTGTTCTGGAGGGGTCCTCATTTTTGGAACCTCCCTGTCATTGCTTTTTAAATGTTTGCTTACAAGCAACTTGCGTAGTTTATTTTGCTTTTTCAAAAAGGTTGTAGGGTTAGCATAACATACTTAAGCAAACGTGGAGAAGGAAGGCTGAAACATCTGGAGATTCCTTAAATCGCCTTATGTTTCTCACCACACATTTAAGGATCTCCACAGCAGATGATCCAAAAACTAAATGTTAGACTAAAGGAAAATTCAAAATTTCAGCTTTGACATCTGGAAAAGCAAATCTTTGCATAACAGTTCCAGACTTGAAGTTGCATCGGCAGAATCGTAAGTAAATTTCAAACAGTGGGTAGCCACCTGAGACACAGAAGCAATCAGGTTACTCGAAGATTTTTCCTCCTCAGAAGAGGAGACAGATGCCCATAATATTCATGCTCTCAAAAGAGACAAGCATAAACTAATATAAGAGATTGACCACTAAGAATTCAAAAAAAAAAAATACGTTATGTACTCACGAAAAGACTGAACTGGATGCCAGAAAAGTACAAATTTATTGAGCGCTTTTGTCACAGTTACGCATGAGTTCTTTAGAATGAAAATAACACTCCCACACTACATTTTATATTAAAATCAATTAGCAAATTACCATGTATGATTAATGTACATGTATAAATTTAAAGATACAGGCTCTCTTATGATTGTATTTGAAAGAAACAATATGAAAAAAAAAAAATATATATATATATATATATATATATATATATATATATATATTTTTTTTTTTTTTTATTTTACATTTGTTAACTGGGAAATTTAGACTGGACCAGGTCCATTTTCAGCAGAGGCCCGGGGAGAAAAGCTCCAACATCAAGTTACACAAATACAATACACCCAGCATAATACACAAAACAGGTTACATCCTGTATGCTGAGCATAGAAATATAACAAGAAATTAATAAAACACTCCAAGTAAAAGAAGATATAGAACATGGGTAAAAAGACAATGTCAGTTATACATTGGTAAGAAAAGAAAATATATCAAGTAAGATTCTACAGTTAAAAGTACCCTTTCAGATGACCAAGCCTACAGGGAATCAGAGCTCCAACATGTGATCAGAGAGGAATTTGAGGAGTTAATAGTAGTATGGGTAGGGTTATGTGATACAAGGGCATAACCAGGTACCAAGAAGGTGCAATTTGAGGGAGTTTTTGAATATGGATGTGGAGGGGGCAGTGGACATGGATAGGGGAAGAGAGTTCCAATTTCTGGCAACAGTGTGGGAGTAGAATGCTTTCCCTGAATTATTGTTAGCCTTGGTGATGGAGAGGAGAGATTTTTCACTGGATCTTAGGTACCAGTTTGCAGTACAGATAGTAAGTAGGTTGGATAATGAAGTTTTTTTTTCAGGATATTTGAGAATATTGTAGGCTGTGCCCAGCTGGTGATAGTTAAGTAGCTGTGGTAGCTCAAGCCATTTTAGTTCTTTTAGTGCAGCACAGTGATGGGTTCTATAGGTTGAGTTAGTAGCAAACTTGACTATTTTATTGTAGCATGATTCTAATTTGTCTAGGTCACGTTGTCTGATTTGGGTAAAGATTGGTGCTGCGTATAACAGAGTTGAGAGGAGATGGCTTTGTGCAAGAATGACTCTTGCTTTTTTGTGAGAGAAAGGACTTATGCCTGTATAGGGAGCCTAGTTTTTTGTGTACTAGTTTTATGGTATGTGAGATGTGAACATCAAAGTGGAGATTACTGTCTATTTCAATGCCCAGAAGTTTGGTGTGTTAGAAGGGGAGATGGTGGTGCCGTCCTTAGATGTTATGGTAAAGGAGAGTTTTTTTTTTTTTTTTTATCTATTAGGGGTAAATAGTAGCAGTTTTGTCTTTTTGGGATTTAGAATTAGTTGGATACCCGATATCCATTTTTCTACTGAGATAAAGGTATCTTGAGTGAGTGTATGTAGGGTGGTGGGAGATGAGGCAGAGCAGATCAGGGCTGAATCATCTGCATATTGTATGAGTGTGGCATGTTGTGTAGAGCATGAGGTTATTTGTGAAAATAAGAATAGTGGGACCAGTATAGAGCCCTGTGGGACTCCTATGGTGGTTGGAAGTTGTGTAGACAGAGTTCCTTTCCACTGGACTGATTGCTGCCTGTCAGACAAGTAGCTTCTGAACCAGGCTATAGTAGAGGAGGTGAAGGATAATGATGTTAGTGAGTCTAGAAGAATGGAGTGGGAGACCATATCAAATGCTTTTGACAGGTCTAGGAAAATGGCTGATACATATTTGTTATCATTCCTGTGAAGGTTTATATATTTAGTGAAGGATAGAAGGGCTGTGGTAGTGCTGTGATGTGGACGGAAACCGTGTTGTGTGCTAGATAGTAGATTGTGTGCATTAAGAAATGTCATCACTTGCAAGTGGATGCATTTCTCAAGAATTTTGGATAAGGGGCAAAGGATGGCAATAGGTCGGTAGTTGGAGAATTCATAAGAATTACCTCCTTTATGGAGAGGAATGATGTGAGATACTTTCCACAGTTTGGGAATGTAGGATTCGAGTATGGAGCGGCTGATAAGGATGGAGACAGGATACGATAGGGAGTCACTAGCCATTTTTAGGTATGCAGCAGGTATGTTATTCAGCTGCGAGTGTGGCTGGCTTTAGTTTTAGGAGGAGTTTTTTGATAGTTGAGGTGGGCACTGGTGATGGGCTGAAAGAGGGGGTGGTGTGGGATAGGTTAGGTTGTGATTGAGGTAGACTTAGACTGTTTTAGGTTATTTGACTGGACAGGGCTAAGATGGATTTAGTAAAATGGTTATTAAATTGAGAAGCTATGTCTAGGGTATTGTTAGTAGAAATGGGTGCTGGGGTTGTGGTTTTGCCTGGCTTTAGTAGGGAGTTAATGGCATGACAGATTTTTTTGTGGACTATTTGAATATTTCCTTTGGGCGCTAAGAAAATAGTTTTGTTGGTTTATTTTGGATTCAGCCTTGGCCTTGTTTCTAAGTTGTTGATAGTACTGTCTGGAGCTAGGGGTTTTTGTCAGTTTTCCAGGCTTTATTCTCTAGCGTTTAGTAAGGCTCTGGTGTCCCTATTTAGCCAGGGTGCGTAGTTGGCTTTAACTCTGATCTTTCTGCTTGGAGCTAGACTGTTAAGGATGTTAGAGAAGGTAGTATTGAAGTAGTCTACTGCCTGGTCTAACCAGAGTGTTCGTAGTGGTTCCCATTTGCAGTGGCTTAGGACAGTATTTAGGTATCGTGGGGTAAGGTTATGGTCATCTCGTACAAATTTGTAGACTACTGGTTTGGGGTGATTTGAGTGTTTCTGAAGTAGGAAGGTGGGGGAGATGATCACTTAAGTCATCTGGGAGACAGCCTACTGTATAGTTTTGTTTGGGATAGTTGATTAGTGTCCAGTCCAGTATGGATTCTCTCTTTGTTTTCTCATCTATTCTAATTGGTTCTTTAATTAGTTGAGAGAACCCATATAAATTGATATAAGTAGAGGGGCTGCTAGTTACAGGCTGCCCAGTCAGTGTTAAGATCACCTAGTAGGATTGTTTCCTGAGGTAGATTGTCCTTTGTCCAGCGTAGGATGTCTTCCATTATGAGCGAGTTGTTGCCTGGAGGTATGTAGCAGCATATTATATTGGTCTTCTTGGTGTTTCTTATGGATAGGACAGAAAATAGGATTTCAGCATTTTGAAAAGTGTGTGGTGTGGTGTGCAGGAGCTGGAGGTTAAGGGTGTTTTTAAAGAGAATGGCTACTCCTCCTCCTTTCCTGTTTGTTCTATCAGATCTAAGTGTATTATACCCTGGGGGAAGAAAGTCTTCATCTTGGATAATGGGTTTAAGCCAAGTTTCTCTAATGGCGAGTATATCAGGGTTGTAGTGGGCTACGAATGCATGTAGGTCTGTTAGCTTGTTGGTAATATTTCTTATGTTGAGATTTAGGATTAACAGGTCAGATGTTTGTCTAGCTGAGAGGGGACCTGGATTTGGGTGAATGTCACCAGAGGTTTTTAGGAGTGTCAGTATGTGTTTTTTTAATATTAACTTTTTATGAGTTTGGTCTATGAGAGTTTTTCTTAGTGTGGTGACATGGTATAATTTTTGTTAGTGAGTAATATGTAGTTGTAAGATTTATGACTGTAGGGCAGATGTAGAAGTCTGAGTGGGTTTGAGAGGGTGGGCTAGTGTGGGTAGTGTGATAGTAGCTGGGCAGCGGTAGGTCTGTTTGTAAGGAAGTTAGGAAGGTTAGCAATAGTAGAGCTAGTGATAGGGGATGTGAGGGAGGGTAACATGATACTACTTTGAGGGAGAAGTGCAACTAGGATTCCTGGCTGGTTGTGTATGAGGGTCGAGTCAATAATTGGTCAATGGGGCCACCTCTCTCATCCACTACAAGCTGTTCCAAGACTGTAAACTTAAAATAGTGACCTGGGTGGGTGATGACATGTTTAGCCAGTGCATTTTTTAGATTACATTTCCCTATATCGTACATATGCTGGTATATGCATGTCCTAAATGCATTCGTAGCTTTACCCATATAAAAACTAGAACACTCCTGACATATACCTGCATAAACCACAGATTTACTACCACAATTGTTTTTCTGATTGAATCTCACCCAACTATATCAGTCTATAAAGATTATCGCCCTCCAAAATATTTTTGCACAGAGTACACTGCCCACATTTTGTCATTTTACCTACAACACATTTCATGCTCCTACCCTTGTTTTTTTTCTAGTAGATTCTTAACACTGGTATCCTTTCTGTATACTATTACAGGTGCCTCACCTATTTTCACCCCTATGGACTCATCACTTCTTAAAATAAACCAATTTTTTGGCAATAGTGTCACGAATCAGAGGGAATTGTGGAGTGTAAGTATCAACCCATTCCTGTAACAACCAGTTGTCAGTACACTGTTCTCCAAAGGTGTACACAGTCTGGTGATATCTAACCCTAACAAGGGGTAAAATACCCTTCCACTCTCTTTCTTGTTACTTCATCCAGTAACGGTTTCACAAAATCTTCAGGATAAACCCTCTTCATTAACATGCTCAATAAAACACCCCTTTCCTTATAAAAACCCTCCAATTTGCTGATCATACAGGCAAGTCTCACACCCTGACCCTTCACCAGGGATCGTATTTGGTGCAGGGGGTGCCCACTCTCAAAATGGAGAAGGGAGTACGAGTATGTTGGCTTCCTGAAGATTGTGGAGCAAAACTGATTATTGACATGATCCTTGCTGATCTGCATATCTAAGTAACTAATGGATTCAGTATGCATCTCCATTGTGAATTTAAAAAATGTAGTGCTGGAATTGAGAAACAGTAACAATTCTGACAACTGGTCTCTGTTACCAATCCAAAAAATTAGGAAGTCATCCAAATATCGTCCATAAAATTTACAATGTGACATCCCCTCCGATGTAAAAACATCAGACAATTCCCACCGAGTCAAAACTATATTAGCAAAAATCAGTGCACAGGCTGCACCCACTGCTATTCCGGACCTTTGTATAAATAAATGTCCCTCAAACGTCAAAAAACTATTCTCCAAAACTAATTCCATCATGGTCCTTCGTGTAAGTATTTTGGTGTGTGAAAATGAAGTATGTTGGCATAAAAAGTCATAAAACAACTCAATGCCTTCATTATGTGGGATAACATTAAATAAATCTTTGTCAATTGTAATAAAAATGATGTTACTACAATAATATTCTTGCTTAATTTTCTTCAGGCAATCCCATGAATCTGATACGAGTGAATGAACTTAGTTTTTTAACTGATAGTCCAAAAATTTAGCTATAGAAACAGTTTTGGAACCTAGGTCTTGTAGTGGATGAGAGAGGTGGCCCCACTGACTAATTACTAGAATTTAAAGAATTATTATGGCAATTGAGGGCAAATACCACTACTAGCCCAGGACTCAATGACATGGTTTCTCTTAGTAGTTTTTTTAAAACTAAAAGCTGATTCTCTTTTTTTAAAGGTGACTATATTGTTATTATTGTTGCAACTTTGTAAATATTACAAGTATCCTATACTGTTTTATTGACGGAAGTTATTGATTTTGTATTTCATTACACCTTGCATTTTTAGGAAATATTCCTTCATTAATGTGGTTGACAACTTATTTTATGATTAGGTTTCATTAACAGCTGTGTTTATATATAGATATAGATATAGATAGATAGATATATTTAATTTTTTTATATTTTTCATATTTCTTTCAAATACAGTCATAAGGGAGCCTGTATCTTTAAATTTATATATGTACATTAATCATACATGGTAATTTGCCAATTGATTTTAATATAAAATGAAGTGTGGGAGTGTTATTTTCAATCTGAAGAAGTCATATGTAACTGTTACAAAAGCGCTCAATAAATTTGTACTTTTCTGGCATCCAGCTCTGTCTTTTCGTGTTAACTGTTCTTTGGTTGTTCTTCGGTTTTAAGTTATGTACTCACCATAATCTTTCATGCTTGTTGTCCATAATCTCACCTTCATTCTTGATGTTTGGGTACGGAACAGAGCATTGGTTCCGACTCGGCCGCATACTAAAGCTCAACAGCTTTCACTGGCTGGAGGCTACACCTTATCCCAAGAAGCCTAGCGACCATTACCCAGCTCTCGTTTGAGAGAAAACAATCACTAGACTATGCAACCCAATACAACCACTACAACAGATCCTCTGCCCATAATTACTAAGGCATGAAGGGAATCAGGAGACTTGCAGCCAATTTCAGAAAATCCTCTCGATCCTCCAAGAAGGGGGAAGAAAGGTGGGATGCAAAAATGAAGGCAAGATTATGGACAACAAACATGGAACGTTATGGTGAGTACATAACTTCTTTATGTTATGTTGTCCTATCTCGCCTTCATTCTAGATAATTGGGACAGCATCCCCAGCACCTTCTTTCGCGGGTGGCTCAAGGGAATAAACTCTTCAGGACAGTGGAACCAAAGGATGCCCTGTTCCAGGAGGCCACATCTACTTTGGAGAGCGATAAAAGCATGAGGATTAACCCATGTAGCTGCGGCACAAACTGAATCCAAAGGGAGCCTAGCTTGAAAAGCAGAGGAAGTCGACATAGCTCTAGTTGAATGACCTCTAACTTTCCTGGCAGCTGTTTATTCTGAGAGTTATACACATAAGTAATGGTGTCTGAAAGCCATTTTGATAAGGTGACTTTTGAAACTGAAGTTCCTTTTCTGTTTACTGAGAACGAAACAAACAGTTGGTCAGATTTTCTAAATTCCTTTCTCCTATGTAAATAACAACATAACTGTTTATGGACATCAAATTAGTGAACCTTGTGTTCTGCCTTGTTGTCATGATTGGGGAAAAATATGGGTAAGCTCAACAGACTCATTTAAATTTGCCTCAGAACATACTTTTGGCAGAAAAGAAGGATTTGTCCTGAAAGAGAGACGGTCTTTGTGGAAAATCAAAAAAGGGAGGACGGATGGACAGAGCTTGCAGTTCTGAAATAATCTTAGCAGAAGTAAAAAGAAGTTACGTACTCACCATAATGTTCCATCTTATACTTCATTTTTCTGCAACCTGTGGGTATTCGGATTCATATCGGATCAGAGCTGGCAACTTTACAAGCATAGACGCCGAGCTCCAAACTCCTCCCCTTACCCAAAACCCATCACCATCTCCTGTCTTCCCTCAGATCGAGTTTGCTGCAACTCAAATCAATCAGCAAATCAATTTAGCATAAACCATACACGAAAATCTCATGAGAAGGTTCGGGTGAAGGAGGGTGGGAAGGTTGCAGATAAATGAAGTATAAAGTACAGTTTTGTACCTACCATAAATGTAGATGTCCGAACTGGATAGCATCTGCAGTCATAACAAGTGGGTTGTCCTGTCGTCAGGCAGCCCTGCAGTCGGCCGGATTCCAAAGTCCGGGTCCGGCTTCGGCTGATGTCGCACTCCACCCGACGTCATCTCTGTTGGTCTTCGGGTATAAAAGCATCAGCCGACGCCATTTTCCTCAGTGTTTCTTGCCCCAGATGCCAGTAGCCCTCTTGCAGGGTAAAATTTGGATAGATGCCAATGTTTCCAAATAGATAGAGGTAAACACAACAATAAGCATATATGTACATATATACAAACAAATACACCATAAAAGACTCCCCCCCCAACAGCTAGCTATTAGGAGGGTAAACACCCTAGGAGTACCACAGAGGGGAAGGAGGGAGGGTAATCCTGACTGCAGATGCTATCCAGTTCGGACATCTACATTTATGGTAGGTACAAAACTGTACTATGTCCTTCATGGATGCATCTGCAGTCATAACAAGTGGGTAGAATACCATACACAACTAGCGGAGGAGGATAAAGGTAGATTATGGTGTGTTTAAGATCCCTTGCAGTACAGCAGTGGCAAACCCTGCTCGGGATCTGGAATAAAGAGGCAAATTATAATGCTTGGCAAATGTATGCACGGAGGTCCAAGTAGCCGCCTCAATAATGTCTTTGGTTGCCACTCCTCGTAAGAAGGCTGTGGTAGTGGCTGTTGCCCTTGTAGAATGAGGTCTTATGTTCTGTGGAATTGGTTTTCCATGGAAGGAGTAACAGTATCGTATGCAATTTCCTATCCATTTGGAGATTGTCTGTTTGGAAATAGCTTTTCCTTCCCTTCCTGTTGCATAGGCTACAAAAGTTGGTCAGTCTTTCTGCTATTTTTGTTCTGTCCAAGTAGTAGCGTAGCTGTCTATGTACATCCAAGGTATGCAGTATTCTTTCCCTCTGTTTTGTGGGTTGGGAAAGAAGGTAGGTAGGTGGATTGCCTGGTTTAAAGATACTCTGGATACCACCTTAGGCATAAATGTAGGATTAGTCCTCAAGGACACTCTATCTTGGTGGAAGATTAGGAAGGGTTGCACTGCCATTAAGGCCTGTAGTTCTGAAACCCTCCTTGCTGAAGTAATTGCCAGTAGGAAAGCAGTTTTCCATGACAGGTGTTGTAGGTCTGCTGTTGCTGCTGGTTCAAAGGGTGCTAGTGTCAACTTTTCTAGCACAAAGTTTAAGTCCCAAGCTGGTAATGGTGGTTTCCTTGGAGGTTTTACATTCTTGATTCCTCTGAGGAACTGCCTGAGCAAAGGGTGCGAAAAACAGGAGGATCAAAGCTGTATTCTGCTGAAATAGCTGATGCATGTATCTTGATGGAGGAGTAGGACAGGCCTGAATGAAGAAGTTCGCCAGATACTCCAGAATGTTAGGCATATCTATGTTTGACACATCTTTTCCTCTTTCGGTACTCCAAATGACAAACCTTTTCCATTTTCCAGCATAGTTCTTTCTTGTTGAAGGTCTGCGTGCTTCAAGAATAATGTCTTTAACTCTTTGGGAAAGTTCTGGATTAGCGGCTGCTATGTGATGTTCCATGCAGTCAGTTGCAGCGTTTTAGGTTTGGATGTATGATGCTGTAGTTGTTCTGAGTTAACATCAAAGGCATCAGGGTATTGGCCACATGTTGTTCGAGACATGCTCTTCAGTAGTGGGTACCAGTGTTGTCTTGGCCAGTTTGGGGCTATCAGGATTATCCTTGGGCGTTCTTCCTTGATTTTTAGTAGTACCTTGTGTATCAAAGGAAGAGGTGGGAATGCATATGCTGTTAGGCCTTTCCAGTTGAAGGAGAGTGAGTCCACTTTTCCATGCTAGTGGGTGGAATGTCCTTGTGCAGAATTTTTTGAGCTGGTGATTGAGAGGTGATGCGAATAGGTCTATCTGTGGCATTCCCCATTTCTTTGAGATGGTCTTGAAGATGTCCGGGTGCAGCTTCCATTCGTGGGCATCCGAAGTGGTTCTGCTTAGTATGTCTGCTAGAGTATTGTCTTTCCCCGGTACAAATATTGCCTGTAACTGAATGTTGTAGCTGAGTGCCAGGGTCCACAGCTCCAAGGTCATTCTGCATAGGGGGTATGAATGAGTGCCTCCCTGTTTGTTGATGTACCACATGACTGTGGTGTTGTCTGTCCTTATCATCAACTGGCCCTCTTTGAGGAATGGTTTGAACTTTTGGATTGCCAGTTTTACTGCCAGCATTTCTTTTAGATTGATGTGCAGGTGAAGTTGATCCTGTGTCCACAATCCTTGCACGCATTTGTCCAGCATGTGGGCCCCCCATCCTAGGTCTGAAGCGTCTGTTGTGATGGTCTGGCTTGGTTGACATCTGCGGAAGGGCAGGCCTGGGTTTGACTGGCATGCCTGAGCCCACCATAGGAACTCCTGTTTTAAGCATGGAATTAGTGGGATTTCTGTTTCTAGACTGTGTCTGTGTTGGGACCATACATTCTTTAGGTACCACTGTAGTTTTCTCATATGTAGTCTGGCAAATGGGACCAAGATTATGCATGATGCCATGAAGCCCAAGGCCTGTAGAAATTTTCTTGCTGTTAACTTGTTCAGTTTTGTTAGTGCCAAGAAGTAAAGAGGAAGTTCTTTTTGTTTTTCTGTAGTCAGGAATGCCATTTGTTGTACTGTGTCCAATTCCGCGCCCAAGAATGTCCTTGTTTGGGATGGTATCAGCCTTGACTTTTGTAAATTGACTGTGTATCCCAGTCCTTGTAGCAAGTAAATGACCCTTTGTAAATCTGTTGTCAGCTTGCTTTTGTTGTCCCCTTGTAGCAGGCAGTCGTCCAGGTATGGGTAAATTTGAATTCCTGTAGTCTGCAATGGCGATTACTGATGCCAGGCATTTTGTGAATACTCTGGGCAGTAGATAAGCCAAAGGGCAATGCTGAGAATTGATAGTGCTCTGATCCTGCAAGAAATCTGAGGTATCTTCTGCAGATTGGTCGAATGGGGACGTGCAGGTATGCCTCCTTGAGATCTAGAGTTACCAGCCAAGACTCCTTGCCCAGCATGGGAAGAAGTTGCTGTAGGGTCAGCATTTTGAATTTTGGGACAATGATGTATGTATTTAAGGTGGACAGGTCGAGAATTGGTCTCCAACTTTTTTCCTTTCTTGGAACTAGGAATAGTCTGGAGTAGAACCCCTTTCCTTGTTTTGCTGTTGGCACTCTTTCCACCGCTCTCATGTTTGCTAACTCCATTATCTGGCGTAGAGCCTCTGTTTTTTGATTTGGAGGTAGATTTGGCATTCCTCTTTTGACTGGTAAAGTGTGGAAGTGAAACCGGTAACCTTGATCTATGGTTTGTAAAATCCACTTGTCTTTTGTTATGTAGTGCCAGTTCTTTGAAAATAAGGTTAACTTTCCGCCTAGAGGAGCTGCTATTTGTTCCCTGGTAGGCGGATTTAGGATTAAGTCACTGTGGTTGTGCTGATGTAGTGGCAGTGGCTGTGTCTGTGCCTCTGTTGTTACCTTGCCACTGTCGTCCTCTGTAGGCACCTCCTCTGGATTGGTTTCTGCCTCTGGAGCGTCTATTCCTGCCCCTTTGAAATTTTGTGGAGTCAGGAAAGGACCAATTTTGGCAGGCCAGTTCCTGCTAAACCTTGGGGTTGAACCTGCAAGAAATCTTTAACAGTTTGAACAGATTTTGCCTTTTCTTCCATTTTCTTCATAACCTGCTGGGCAGGTGTACCAAACAAACTTGTCTTGTCCATAGGAGCATCTAGCAACTTAGCTTTAACATGATCCGGTAAAGCTTGTTCCTTTAGCCATGCATGCCTTCTTATCACTGTGCCTGTCATGGCTGATCTAAATGAAGCCTCCAGTGCATCATAGCCACATTTTAAGGAATGGTTGCTAACCTGTTGTATGTTATTTACCATCTCTAATACATATTTCTTATCAAGAGATTCATCAGTAGTTAGTTTTTAGTTAACTGATCAAGCATAAACTCTTGGTATTGTATCATGTGAAACTGACAGTTTAAAGCTCTAGCTGAGAGAGTAGCTGAAGTGTAGACCTTTTACCCCATCTGTCTAGTGACCTTGCTTCCCTTTCAGAAGGAATAGGGTTTTAGCTGTGGTCGGCTACTGCCTTCGGACCCTGGGATATAGTTTCTGGGTCTGCAAGTGGGGCCTTGTAAAGGTGGTGATGAGTATCTGGCACCCTGTAAAATCTGTCTGGTTTGGCAGGGGCTGGGGTAAAGAATCTGGAGCGGAGCAAACATCATTGAAAGCATCATCCACCACAGAGAGAACAGGAGGTATAGCTAAGGGCCTGTGCTGTGGGAGGTGCAGAAAGGTCCTAAGTCTTTCTGGAGTCTGAAAAATCCTGTTGCTGCCATTGGAACTGTTCTCGCATGGCATGCAAGGTTTCCCCAAAGGAGAATTCTTCTGGTGGGGAAGCAGCTGGAATGGATTCTTCAGCATCAGAATCTTCAAAATTGGAGAAGGGAGCCTCAGGCTGGTCAGTTATGTCTGATTCATCAGCAGAATCATCAGAAGACACTGGCTCAGGGGGCTCTGCCCTAGGTCTCTTCTCTGGGGGCTGAGAGGCCCTGTCTGGGTGAGATTGAGATCCTCTAATTAAAGAAATTAAATCTTCTGCCAAAGAAAGCATTTGAGAACTAGAAGAGGGCCTGGATGAGGGGGGTTTAACAGGCACTGATTTAGTAGTCTTGGCTGCTTTAGCCCTGGCGAAGGCCTTAATGGACATGGCTGCTGGAGGCCTAGCAGCACCACGTGCTGGGGTAGAGACATCCAAGGGATGGTGTCTGATAAGTCAACCACCGTAGTGGGTAAAATTTCTGAGGTCGATTCAAGAATTGTAGCAGGGGCCTCAGTTGTAAGAATAGGTTCAGCTGTACTTTGAGCAGTTTTCTCGGTTTCGGCGAAACCGAGACACTCATGATTTGCTTTGCCGTGGTTTCGGCGAAACCGCGGACCGCGAGTGTCGGTCTTTATCTTTGCATTTTTTGGAAGATTGGGTAGTCGGAGGATCCGACGGCATAATGTACGCAAAATCAGTACCGAAAAACTGTTCTGCAAACTCCGACCGGCCTAAGCGTTCGTCGGTTGAAAGAGGCACAGGCGAACAGGCTGCTACGTCGTGGGCTGGGCCTAAACAAGGCAGACAGTAAGAGTGGAAATCTTTATGAGGTATTTGTTTCCCACAGGTTAAACAATTGTTAACTTTTTCTGACATCGGCTGAGGCAAGAAAGAGTCCCCAACGGGGTACTTAGCTTTAGAAGTCTTCGAAGTAGTATTCGGTAGAAGTAATCTCTGGATCCGACCGACCGGCACTTGCGAACAGCTTCTGCTTCGGGCGCCACGCGGCAAGAAAGACTGAGGAAAATGGCGTCGGCTGATGCTTTTATACCCGAAGACCAACAGAGATGACGTCGGGTGGAGTGCGACATCAGCCGAAGCCGGACCCGGACTTTGGAATCCGGCCGACTGCAGGGCTGCCTGACGACAGGACAACCCACTTGTTATGACTGCAGATGCATCCATGAAGGACATCTGCTCAGATGGAACGTTATGGTGAGGACATAACTTCTTTAAGTGAAGTAGTTAAATTATTTTTATCTGCAACCTGTGGGACAAAGTCCCCAGCTACTGAAACTCCTGGGAGGCCCTCATGGAAGGATATTCCTGAGCACCACAGAGCCGAAGGATGCCCTCCCTCCGGAGATCAAATCCAACTTATAATGATAAATATAAGTATGTGACTTTGCCCAAGTTTCTGCCACACAAATGTCAAACAATGAGACCCTAGACCAAAATGCAGCAAAAGTCGGCATAGATCTGGTAGAATGAGCTTTAACAGGACCAGGTGGGGACAAACCTTTGTCGTTGTAAATTTGCAAAATACATAGTGTAATCCATCTAGCTTCTAGCTAAGGAAACCTTGGAGATGGCTTTACCCAAAAAGGGCTTAGAAAAAGACACAAACAACTGGTCAGACTTACGGAAGGGCTTTGTTCTGTGTAAATAAAAACAAAGTTGTCTATGAACATCTAGCAAATACAGTTTATATTCTCCCTCGTTCTGAAAATTTGGAAAGAAAACGGGCAGGTTGTTTAATGTTTGATTTTGAAGTCACTTCTGGTAAGAAAGAAGGGTTTGTACGGAGAGAAACCCTGTCCTTATGGAAGATCAAGTAAGTGGGCACGGCAGACAAAGCCTGAAGCTCAGAAACCCTTCTAGCCGACGTAATGGTAATGGTGGAATCCTTCAAAGCCCCCGGGCCTGTGGAAAATACGGCCCAGACTGCAGAATCCTTTATAAACGCATTCTATGAACACCTTCAGGAATGCATGGATCATGCGATCCCAAATAAAACCAAGACCCAATCCTCCAAAGGCAGACGTCCCTGTCTGGTGGACCCCAGCCATAAACAAACTATACAATAGAAGGAGGAAGCTACTAAATGATAGCGCAAAATCCCAAAAAGGGAAGGCATCACTGATCAGTATTAGCAAAAAACTACGGGCACACATAAAATTGTCTAAGGCCAGCTTCGAGAGGAAAACTGCACAGGACACTAAGGATAATCACAAGGCTTTCTTTAGTTATGTTAGGAACCTGGGTGGTAATACCCAGATATGCTCAGAATTAGTCCAAAATGACAAAAAATACACCGAACCCACAGACACTGCCAACATCCTAGCTGTCAGGTTCAGCGCAAACTCCCCCCCCTCACCACCAAAAGGGCAAATCTCTATCCCAGCAGAGTGCTGCCCCCCTGACATCTCAGATGCTCAGGTAAGAGCCGCCCTCTCCAAAGCAAAAAAAAGTACAGTTTTGTACCTACCATAAATGTAGATGTTCGAAGATCCACATTGCTGCAGTCCTTACATATGGGTAGTCCGCTGTCCTCGGTCGGCCCGAATACCAAAGTATTAGGCTGACGTCGGTCATGGCGCTCAGATCTGACATCAGAGCGTCAGGGTATTAAAGCGCATGACCGACGTCATATCCTCAGTCTTTTCTTGCCCCAGATGTCAGAAGGCCCTAAAAAGAAAGGCCACAGCCAAAAACAGAATACTTCCCAAAAGGTATGTACAAATAACAGCTACCACCCAAACCATACAACCATACAAACTACAGAGGGGAAGGAGGGAGGGTAAATTGGACTGCAGCAATGTGGATCTTCGAACATCTACATTTATGGTAGGTACAAAACTGTACTATGTTTTTCATCTCACATTGCTGCAGTCCTTACATATGGGTAGAATCCCAAAGCAGAGGTAAAGGGAGGCTGGCAAAATCATAAAGCGTTGGGAGCTGCCAAAATGCCCTGTAAGATTGCAGTGGCAAATCCAGCCCTAGATTTGGAATAAAGAGGAAGGTGGTAATGTTTAGAAAAAGTATGCACTGAACTCCAAGTAGCTGCTTCCAAAATATCTTTAGTAGCTACTCCACTTAAAAAAGCTGTAGAAGTGGCAGTAGCCCTAGTGGAGTGAGGTCTGATTCCAGCCGGAATCTCCTTACCATGATGAGAATAACAAAAAGCAATACAAAAGCCAATCCACTTAGAAATAGTTTGTTTTGAAACAGGTTTCCCCTGAGAACCCAAAGCAAAAGAAACAAACAACTGCTGAGACTGTCTGAACCCTTTAGTCCTGTTCAAATAATAACGCAACTGCCTGTGAATATCCAAAGTGTGCAAAATTTTCTCCCCTTTATTTTGGGGATCTGCATAAAAAGTAGGCAAATGAATTGATTGGTTCAAGGCCACATTTGAAACCACTTTAGGCATAAAAGTAGGGTTAGTATGCAGAGATACCCTATCCTTATGAAAAATTAGGAAGGGTTCAACTGCCATAAGAGCCTGTAATTCAGAAACCCTTCTAGCAGACGTAATGGCCAACAAAAAGGCAGTCTTCCAAGACAAAACTTCAACTCAGCAGTAGCTGCAGGTTCAAAAGGAGGTAAAGTAAGTTTTCCAACACAAAATTGAGATCCCAGGCAGGAGTAGGAGCTCACGTGGGGTCTTATGTTCTTTGCCCCTCTAAGAAATTGCTTAAACAAAGGATGAGAGAATAATGGAGGGTCACAGTCATAGTGAGCAGAAATGGCTGCAGCATGAACTTTTATAGAAGAGAAAGACAAACCCTTGTCTAATAATTCTGTAAGATATTGAAGAGAAACACTTAAATCAGGCCTGGAAACATCAAAGCCCTTTGTTTTGCTCCAAATTAAAAATCTCCTCCATTTATCAGCATAAACTTTCCTTGTACTAGGCCTTCTGGCCTCCAAAATAACATTCAAAACTTGTTGTGGAAGCTGCGACCCTCCAGGTTCTAGAACAGAATATGCCAGGCTGTTAGATGCAGGGACTGAATCCTGACATTGAGGAAATGATTGTCCTATTGTGACAAAAGGTGCGGAATCGAAGGCAAAGGCCATGGAGGCTCCCGTACTAAACTCCTCAGCAGAGGGTACCAGTGCTGTCGAGGCCAATCTGGAGCTATTAGAATCATGGAGTGCTTGTCTTGTCTGACCTTCAAGAGTACCTTGGAGAGAAGAGGCAGAGGCAGAAAGGCATAGACGTGAAGATTGCTCCAACTGAATGATCGAGCATCCACTTTCCAGGCTGTGGGATGAAACATTTTTGTGCAAAACTTTGGCAACTGGAAATTTAGTGGAGAAGCGAACAGATCTATGTCTGGAGTTCCCCATAACACTGTCAGTTTTCGAAATACATGAGGATCCAATTTCCACTCGTGGGGATCCACTATCTGCCTGCACAAAACATCTGCTAAGGAGTTCTGTGCTCCTGGTAGAAACCTTGTCTGAAGATTGAGGTGTAAGCTGAGAGCAGTCTCCCACAAAATCATTGCTTGCCTGCAAAGAGGGTACGAATGGGTTCCCCCTTGCTTGTTGATGTACCACATGACAGTTGTGTTGTCTGTTTGAATCAACACTTGCCCTGGGTGAAGTAAATCCTTGAAAGCCATCAATGCAAATTGGACTGCTAACATCTCCTTCAAGTTGATATGTAAATGTTGAAGTCTGGCAGGCCACGTGTCTTGAACCCATTTTCCATTGAGGTGTGCTCCCCAAGCCTTGTCCGAGGCATCTGTCGTTAAAATCTGACTCGCCTCTGGTCGGATCACAGAGTCCCTTGTTTAGGTGACATTCCTGAGCCCACCACAAAAATTCCTTTTGAATGCAAGGTATTATTTGAATGACAGTGTCCAGATCTTGGCAGCGTTGTGTCCATACATTTTTGAGATACCATTGTAGCTTCCTCATATGCAGTTTGGCATTGGGAAGCACCAGAATACAAGATGCCATGAACCCCAAGGCTTGAAGGACTGTCCTTGCAGTCAGCCTGGACCGTAGAGACAATTGATGGAAGTAAAGAGTAAGGTTCTTTTGCTTGTCCGGGGTCAAAAAAGCCATCTGGGAAGCTGTATTCAGTCTCACACCCAGAAAGCACATTTCCTGAGAGGGTACTAGACTGGACTTTGTTTCGTTCACAGAATACCCTAGGCATCTTAACACTGCCATCACATACTGTAGATGAAGAAGTTCGTACTTGTCTTGAGCAAGAATCAGGCAATCGTCCAAATAAGGATAAATTTGTATTCCTCTTAACCGTAAGAAGGCTATCACTGGAGCCAGAACCTTTGTGAACACCCTGGGCGCAGTAGATAAGCCAAAGGGCAATGCAGAGAACTGATAATGTAAAGTCCCAGCCCGAAAACGCAGGTACCTCCTGCAACTGGGCCTGATAGGAACATGAAAGATAAGCCTCTGAGATCCAGAGTAACCATCCAGTGATCTTTGCCCAACAGAGGTAGAAGTTGTTGCAACGTCAACATTTTGAATTTTGGAATGTCCAGGTATGTGTTGAGGATAGATAAATCCAAAATCGGCCTCCAAGTGTTTCCTTTCTTTGGTACTAGAAACAGGCGAGAATAAAATCCTAGGCCCACTTCTGACAGAGGGACCTGCTGTATAGCCCCCATTTGAAGAAGTAAAGAAATCTGCTTGTGAGCCTCTACCCTTTGCTGAGGAGGAACGTCTGGCATGCCTTTGAAAGGAGGCAATGTATGGAAATAAAACTTGTAGCCTCGGTCTATAATGTCCAACACCCATTTGTCCTGGGTGACTAAAAGCCAGTTTTGCTTGAAGAGTGCCAACTTTCCTCCCAAAGGAGCTGCCAGACAGGAAGAATCTGGCAGCTGAAAATGCAGGTCATTGGGCCTGTTTACGAAAGGACTGGCCCCTGCCCTCACCTGAAGATTGTGCAGGTGAACTCCATGTTCTAGGCCTGAAAGTACTCTGAGCTCTGCCCCTACCACGTCTAGATCTACCCCTAGACTGTGAATTAGAAGAAGGATAAGCCCATCCCTTAGTAGGCCAATTCCTACTAAACTTAGGAGGCTGCACCTGCAAAAAATCTTTAACAGTCTGCATAGACTTAGCCTTGTCTTCCATTTTCTTCAAGACAGACTCCACAGGAGAACCAAACAAAAAGTACAGTTTTGTACCTACCATAAATGTAGATGTTCGAAGATACACATTGCTGCAGTCCTTACATATGGGTAGTCCGCTGTCCTCGGTCGGCCCGAATAACAAAGTATTAGGCTGACATCGGTCAAGGCGCTTAAGACTGACATCAGGACGTCAGGGTACAAATGCGCATGACCGACGTCATATCCTCAGTCTTTTCTTGCCCCAGATGTCAGAAGGCCCTAAAAAGAAAGGCCAAAACCAAAAGACAGCAAAAAACAACCAACCACCCGTGCACTAATCATATTTACAATATTTACAATATAAACAACCCAAACTATATCACCGCCTCTAACTACAGAGGGGAAGGAGGGAGGGTAAATTGGACTGCAGCAATGTGGATCTTCGAACATCTACATTTATGGTAGGTACAAAACTGTACTATGTTCTTCATCTCACATTGCTGCAGTCCTTACATATGGGTAGAATCCCAAAGCAGAGGTAAGGGAGGATGGCAAAACTATAAAGCATTAGGAGCTGCCAAAATGCCCTGTAAAATTGCAGTGGCAAAACCAGCCCTAGATTTAGAGTAAAGTGGAAGGTGGTAATGCTTAGAGAAAGTATGCACTGAACTCTAAGTAGCTGCCTCCAAAATATCTTTAGTAGCCACCCCCCTTAAAAAAGCTGTAGAAGTGGCAGTAGCCCTAGTGGAATGAGGCCTAATCCCAGCTGGAATCTCTTTACCATGATGGGAATAACAGAAAGCAATACAAAAACCAATCCACTTAGAAATAGTTTGTTTTGAAACAGGTTTGCCCTGAGAACCCAAAGCAAAAGAAACAAATAACTGCTGAGACTGCCTGAACCCTTTAGTTCTGCTCAAATAATATCGCAATTGCCTGTGTATATCCAAAGTGTGTAAAATCTTTTCCCCTTTGTTTTGGGGGTTTGCATAAAAAGTAGGCAAATGAATAGTTTGGTTTAAAGCCACACTAGAAACCACTTTAGGCATAAAGGAAGGATTAGTGCAAAGATACCCTATCCTTATGGAAAATTAAGAAAGGCTCAACCGCCATAAGGGCCTGTAATTCAGAAACCCTTCTCGCAGAGGTAATGGCCAACAAAAAAGCAGTCTTCCATGATAAATATTTCAACTCGGCAGTAGCTGCAGGCTCAAAAGGTTGTAGAGTGAGTTTCTCCAACACAAAATTGAGATCCCAAGCAGGAGTAGGAGCTCTACGTGGGGGTCTTATATTCTTTGCCCCTCTAAGGAATTGCTTAAACAAAGGATGAGAAAACAATGGTGGGTCACAATCTTAGTGAGCAGAAATTGCTGCAGCATGAACCTTAATAGAGGAGAAGGACAAACCTTTGTCCAGTAACTCAGTAAGGTATTGAAGAGCCACACTTAAATTAGGCTTAGAAACATCAAAGTCCTTTGCTGTACTCCAAAATAAAAATCTCCTCCATTTATCTGCGTACACTTTCCTTGTACTAGGCCTTCTGGCCTCCAAAATAACATTCAAAACTTGTTGTGGAAGCTGAGACCCTCCAGGGTTTAAAACAGAATATGCCAGGCTGTTAGATGTAGAGAGTGAAGTTTGACATTGAGTAAATGACTGTTCTCCTGAGACAGCAGGTGAGGAATCGAAGGTAAAGGCCAAGGAGGCTCCCGTACCAGACTTCTCAGTAATGGGTACCAGTGCTGTCGAGGCCAATCTGGAGCTATTAAAATCATGTTTGGCTTGTCCTGTCTGACCTTCAGGAGTACCTTTGGGAGGAGAGGCAGAGGTGGAAAGGCATACACATGAAGATTGCTCCAATTGAATGAGAGCGCATCCACTTTCCAGGCTGTGGGATGAAACCTTTTTGTGCAAAACTTTGGCAGCTGGTAGTTTAGTGGAGAAGCGAACAGATCTATGTCTGGAGTTCCCCATAACACTGTCAATTTCTGAAACACATGAGGATCCAATTTCCACTCGTGGGGATCCATAATTTGTCTGCTCAACACATCTGCTAAGGAGTTCTGTGCTCCTGGCAGAAACCTTGCCTGAAGATTTAGCTGTAAACTGAGAGCAGTCTCCCACAAAATCATTGCTTGTCTGCATAGAGGATAAGAATGCGTTCCCCCTTGCTTGATGTACCACATGACAGTTGTGTTGTCTGTTAGAATCAACACCTGCCCTGGAAGAAGTAAATCCTTGAAAGCTATTAATGCAAATTGGACTGCTAACATCTCCTTCAAGTTGATATGCAGATGTTGAAGTCTGGCAGGCCACGTGTCTTGTACCCATTTTCCATTTAGATGAGCTCCCCAAGCTTTGTCTGAGGCATCTGTCGTTAGAATTTGACTCGCCTGTGGCCGGGTCACAGAGAGTCCCTTGTTTAGGTGACATTCCTGAGCCCACCACAAAAATTCCTTTTGAATGCAAGGTATTATCTGAATGACAGTGTCCATATCTTGGCAGTGCTGTGTCCATACATTTTTGAGATACCATTGTAGCTTCCTCATATGCAGTTTGGCATTGGGAAGTACCAGAATACAAGATGCCATGAACCCCAAGGCTTGAAGGACTGTCCTTGCAGTCAGCCTGGACTGACGAGACAATTGATGGAAGTAAAGAGAAAGATTCTTTTGTTTGTCCGGGGTCAAAAAGGCCATCTGGGATGCTGTATTCAGTCTCACACCCAGAAAGCACATGTCCTGAGAGGGTACTAGACTGGACTTTATTTCGTTCACAGAATACCCCCAGGCATCTTAACACTGCTATCACATACTGTAAATGATGAAGAAGTTCGTCCTTTCCTTGGGCCAGAATCAGGCAATCGTCCGAATAAGGATAGATTTGTATTCCTCTTAGCCTGAAGAAAGCTATCACTGGAGCCAGAACCTTCGTGAACACTCTGGGCGCAGTAGATAAGCCAAAGGGCAATGCAGAGAACTGATAATGAGAAGTCCCAGCCCGAATACGCAGATACTTCCTGCAACTGAGCCTGACAGGAACATGAAGGTAAGCCTCCTTGAGATCCAGAGTCACCATCCAGTGATCTTTGCCCAGCAGAGGTAAAAGCTGTTGTAACGTCAACATTTTGAACTTGGGAATGTCCAGATATGTGTTGAGGACAGATAAATCCAAAATTGGTCTCCACGTGTTCCCTTTCTTTGGTACTAGGAACAGGCGGGAATAAAATCCTAGGCCCACTTCTGGCAGAGGGACCGGTTGTATGGCCCTTATTTGAAGTAGCAGAGAAATTTGTTTGTGAGCCTCTAGTCTTTGCTGAGGAGGAACGTCCGGCATGCCTTTGAAAGGAGGCAAGGTATGGAAATAAAACTTGTAACCTTGGTGTATGATATCCAATACCCACTTGTCTTGGGTAATCAAATTCCAATTTTCCTTGAAGAGTGCCAACCTTCCTCCCAAAGGTGCTGCCAGGCAAGAAGGATCTGGCAGCTGAAAAGGTAGGTCATTGGGCCTGTTTACGAAAGGACTGGCCCCTGCCCTCACCCGAAGTTTGTGCAGGTGAACTCCCTGTTCTAGGTCTGAAAGAGCCCTGAGCTCTGCCCCTACCACGCCTAGATCTACCCCTAGACTGAGAATCATAAGAAGGATACGTCCACCCCTTAGCAGGCCAATTCCTACTAAACTTCGGAGGCTGAACTTGCAAAAAATCTTTAACAGCCTGCATAGACTTAGCCTTGTCTTCCATTTTCTTCAAGACTGACTCCACAGGTGAACCAAACAACACATCAGACTGTAAAGGAGCATCCAAAATCCTTGTCTTAACATGGTCAGATAAATTCTGATCCCTCAGCCAGGCGTGCCTCGAAGAACTGAACCAGTGGCAGCCACCCTAGACGAGGCCTGTACAGCATCAAAACCACATTGTAAAGAATGCTTACCCACCTGTTCAGAAACATGCACCAAATCTTGTAATTCTTTACACTCAATGCCTTCCGCCAGAGCATCCACCTTAGACTTCAATTGAGAAAGAAGATAGTTTTGATATTTCAACATATGAAACTGGCAATTCAAAGCCCTCATAGCTAAGGTAGAAGAAGTATAGACTTTCTTTCCCCATCTATCCAAAGCTCTGGCCTCTATCTGGAGGAACCGGATTTTTTACAACAGAGGCCTTGACACCCTTAGGTCCCTGACTAACAGTTTCTGGGTCCGCCCTAGGACTCTTATAAAGATATTTATGAGCCTCAGGCACCCTGTAATACCTATCCGGTTTAACAGGAGCAGGAGGCAGAGAATCAGGATTAAGTGAAGCCTCTGCAAACACATCTTCCACAACATCCAGAACAGGGGGAATAGCCAAGGGCCTATGCTGGGGTAAAAGCAAAAATTCCCTAAGCCTTTTCCTGGAATCAGAGAAGTCCTGTCCTTCCCACTTAAAATGTTCCCTCATGGAATGAAGAGTCTCTGAAAAAGAAAAATCCTCTGGAGGAGAAGCAGAAGGAGTCGAATCATCTGCATCAGAATCAGAATAAGGAGAGTACTCCTGCAAGTCTTCAGCCGAAGACTCTGAAACATCCGAAGCCTGCTCAAAAGTCCCCAACTCTGGCTCCACCCGAGGCCTCTTATCAGGAGGGGGCAAAGAACCTCTAATCAGAGTAATCAAATCTTCTGCCATTTTAAGCATGTGCTTCTTGGGCACAGACCCTGCTGAAGTAGGAGTGACACCAACAGAAGCTAAACCTGGCCTGCCTCTGGGAGAAGCCTTGGAAACAGAAGGAGAGGGCCTAACCACCCTAGGAAGGGAGGGGAGTACAGTAACCTGAGAAGCCCCTTCAGCCTGACCTGCCTCCTGAGAGGCCACATCCTGCAATAATAAAGTTTCCCCTTGGGACTCCAGAGAAGCCTCCGTCGGAACCACCGGTTCCACTGACGCCTCTAAAGAACCGGCGTCCGGAACGGACGACTCATCTTGCCTGGGTTTAACTGCTTTGTCTTTGCGCTTCTTCGAAGAAGCGGGCGCCGGAGAATCCGACGGCATATTATAATTGCACAGCTTCCCGAAGACCAGCCTAGCACAATCTAACCTTCGCTTAATAGTGCGCTTATTGAACCTAGCACAAAAGCGACACCCAACAACGTCGTGCTCAGGCCCCAGACAAGGAATACACAAAGAATGATAATCCCTATGCGGTATCTGTTTCCTACAAGAAATACAGTTATTCACTTTTTCTGACATCCGGTAAAACACTGAGGCAAGAAAAAAACAAAATATTCCCCAACGGGGTACTTAACCAACTTTGATTCGGTCTGAAACTCCGAACTCGAAAAATTTCAGAACGCCGAACGGCACTTGCAACGCTGCTTCTGCATCGGACCATGCGGCAAAAAAGACTGAGGATATGACGTCGGTCATGCGCATTTGTACCCTGACGTCCTGATGTCAGTCTTAAGCGCCTTGACTGACGTCAGCCTAATACTTTGTTATTCGGGCCGACCGAGGACAGCGGACTACCCATATGTAAGGACTGCAGCAATGTGAGATGAAGAACATCTTCAGACTGTAAAGGAGCATCCAAAATTCTAGCTTTAACATGCTCTGACAAATTCTGATCCTTAAGCCAGGCGTGCCTGCGAATAACTGAACCAGTGGCAGCCACCCTGGAAGAAGCCTGTAAAGCATCGAAACCACACTGCAAAGAATGCTTACCCACCTGTTCAGAGGCATGTACCAAATCCTGTAATTCTTTACACACTATGCCCTCTGCCAAAGCATCCACTTTAGATTTTACTTGAGTAAGGAGAAAATTTTGATACTTCAACATATGAAACTGGCAATTCAAAGCCCTCATTGCTAAAGTGGAAGAGGTATACACCTTCTTACCCCATCTATCCAAAGCTCTAGCATCTTTATCCATAGGAACTGGATTCTTTACAACAGAAGCCCTGACACCCTTAGGTCCCTGGCTAATAGTTTCTGGGTCAGCCCTTGGACTCTTATACAGATATTTATGAGCCTCAGGTACCCTGTAATACCTGTCCGGCTTAACTGGCACAGGAGGCAGAGAGTCTGGACTAAGGGAAGCCTCGGAGAAAACGTCTTGAACAACATCCAAAACAGGAGGTATAGCCAAGGGCCTATGCTGTGGTAACAACAAAAATTCCCTAAGCCTCTTTCGGGAATCTGAGAAATCCTGACCTTCCCATTTAAAATGCTCCCTCATAGAATGCAGGGTTTCTGAAAAAGAAAAATCCTCTGGAGGAGAAGCAGGAGGAGTGGAATCCTCTGCGTCTGAATCAGAATAAGGAGGAAAATCCTGAATGTCTTCAGCCGAAGACTCTGAGTAATCTGAAGCCTGCTCCAAACTTTCTACCTCTGGCTCCACCCTAGGCCTCTTATGAGGAGGGGGCATAGAACCTCTGATTAAAGAAATTAAATCTTCTGCCATTTTAAGCATGTGTTTTTTAGGCACAGAACCTGCAGAACTAGGACTGACACCCGTGGAAGGCAAACCAGGCCTGCCTTTGGAAGGAGCTTTAGAGACAGAAGGAGAAGGCCTAACCACCTTAGGCAAGGAAAGGAGAACAGCAACCTGAGAGGCCCCCTCAGCCTGACCTGACTCCTGAGAGGCCACATCTTCCAAAATTAAAGCCTCCCCCTGAGACTCAACTGAAACCTCGGGTGGATCCACAGATTCCACCGTAGTTTCTAAAGAACCGGCGTCCGTAACGGACGACTCATCCTGCCTGGACTTTAAAGATTTCTCTATGCGATTCTTCGCGGTAGCGGGCGTCGGAGGATCCGACGGCATATTATAATTACACCGCTTACCGAAGACAAGCCTAGCGCAATCTAACCTACGTTTAAGGGTGCGCTTATTAAACCTAGCACAAAGCGACACCGACTACGTCGTGCTCAGGTCCCAAACAAGGAATACAAAGAGAGTGGTAATCCCTATGCGGTATCTGTTTCCCACAAGAAATACAATTATTCACTTTTTCTGACATCCGGAATTAACTGAGGCAAGAAAAAACAAAAATATTCCCAACGGATACTTAGCCCAACTTGGTTTCGGTCTGAAACTCAGAATACGACAATTTCAGAACGCCGAACGGCACTTGCAAACGCTGCTTCTGCATCGGACCATGCGGCAAAAAAGACTGAGGATATGACGTCGGTCATGCGCTTTAATACCCTGACGCTCTGATGTCAGATCTGAGCGCCATGACCGACGTCAGCCTAATACTTTGGTATTCGGGCCGACCGAGGACAGCGGACCACCCATATGTAAGGACTGCAGCAATGTGAGATGAAGAACATCACAGCATCAATGGGACCAGATGGTGTCCCGGGCTGCGTCCTACATGAACTCCAAGAAGAGCTAAACCCAAATATAAAACTACTGTTCAATCTCAGCCTTACTACAGGATATCTGCCCAAAGAGTGGCGTACAGCAACAGTGGTCCCTCTCCATAAAGGTGGTGCCTCAACGGATCCTGGAAACTATCGCCCCATAAGCCTGACTAGCTTGGTCTGCAAAGCTATGGAAAGGATCATCATGGACCTCAAATACAGATATTGGGGACCTACAAACACTGGATCCTACCCAGTTCGGCTTTGTTAAGGGCAGATCCTGCCTCTTAAACCTGGTTGATTTCTTTGAAACAGTCACCAAGGCCATTGAGGGAAGGTGGTCCACACAGCCTACCTGGACCTCAAAAGCTTCGATACAATACCCCACTCGGGCATTATAGATAAGCTCACCAGCTTAAATATAAACCCCTATGTCACTAGATGGATTGCAAACTGGCTCAAGGACAGAACCCACATGGTTAGAATTGCTGGAGCCATGTCAGACTTCAAACCAGTTACAAGTGGTGTCCCACAAGGCTCAGTCCTGGGACCTCTCTTGTTTGGTATATATTTCTCGGAGGTGTATAGTCATCCCCTTTGGCAAAAACAAAGTGCCCACAAATTACCACATAGGTGGTAATCCATTAAGTACAGAAGAAGTAATTAGGGACCCAAGTTGACAGCAATCTCTCACTTGACAACCACGTGGCCAAAGTGGTTAGAAAAACATTTTATATAGCCCACCTAATCATGAAGGGATTCACATCTAGATCAGGGGAGGTCATCGTGACTCTCTACTCATCCCTCATCAGGCCCATAATGGAGTACAATGCCCCTTTTGGGATGTACCTTACCAGACACCTGCAGCAACTGGAAAGACCCCAAAAGTACCTCACCAAGAGTATCAAAGGGCTCAAACAGATGCCATATGCTGCCCGGTTAAAGAAACTCCAGCTCTACTCAGTGGTATACAGCCTGTTCAGAGGCGATCTGTGCCTGACGTATAAAGCCATGTCCAACCCGGAATTAATGGACATGCTGCACCTCAGAAAATCCAAATCCCATCGAGCTACGTGCTCGAGAGACTTGAACCTCAGCACTGAAATAAATAGGACATGCTGGAGGGACAGATTCATAACCCAGAGGCTCCCTTCACTCTGGAATAAAATCCCAGTCCAGGTTCGGCAGAGTCCCTTCATTGACTCTCTTCAAGAGGAATCTTGATGAGTGGATGGGAGATCGTAGGTTTAGCCCAGGTATCACTTCTGTCACTGTTAGAGGCACAGTATACTAACCTCGAAAAAGGGCATAGCAAAATAAATTTAAAATGGGTGGCGAAAGCCAAACACATTCTGGCTAGGCTTATAAATGCCCTAGGGCAGATAGCCTAGTATGAATCTATGAACCTATAACATGCTTGGGTAGGAGAGAATGAATCAAAGACCCTGGATTAACCAGGCCACCAGGCTGAGAGTTTTGACATGGGAGTGCAGAACCTGACCGTGGTGCTGGGACAGAAGGTTCGGAGTCTGTGGTAATACCCAAGGGGGCTCCAGACAAAGGTTTTTCAGTGATGGGTACCAAAACGGTCAAGGCCAATCTGGGGCCAGCAAAATTATCATCTTGGGCTTGTCCTGTTTGATCTTTAATAACACCAGTGGAAGAGGAGGTAGAGGCGGGAAGGCATACCCAGAGAGGTTTCTCCAACTGAATGATAGTGCATCCACTTTCCAAGCTTGTTCGTGGAATGTCCTGGTGCAAAAAATCTGTAGTTGATGATTAAGGTAGGGTGCAAAGAGATCTATGTGAGGACATCCCCAGACTGCTGTAATCATCTTGAATATTTCGGTGTCCAGCATCCATTCGTGTGGATCAGACAGGTTTCTGCTCAGACTGTCTTGCCAGGAAGTTTTGCTTCCCTGGTAGAAACTGAGCTTGAAGGTCCAGTTTGCAAGCTAGAGCTGTGTTCCATAGATGCTCAGGTAAGAGCCGCCCTCTCCAAAGCAAAAAACACAGCATCAATGGGACCAGATGGTGTCCCGGGCTGCAAATGGGATAGGAATGAGATTCCCCCTTGCTTGTTTATGTACCACATAACTGTGGTGTTGTCTGTCCGTATCAGTAGCTGTCCTGGTTGCAGAAGATTCCTGAAAGCCAACAGAGCATTCTGAACGGCTAACATTTCCTTTAAATTGATATGCAGGAGCTTCTGATCCTTTGTCCAAAGGCCCTGCAGACAGTTGCCCTGAAAATGGGCTCCCCATGCATAATCTGAAGCATCCGTGGTTAGTATCCGAGTGGCTGGAGGCAGACTGAAGGGTTTTCCTATGTTTAGAGTACATGCCTTGGACCACCAAAGGAAGTCCTTTTGAAGACAAGGCAGGACGGTGATCTGCATGTCTAAACTGTGGCAATACTGAGACCATACACTTTTTAGGTACCACTGTATTTTCCTCATATGCAGTCTTGCATATGGTACGAAAAGGATGCAGGAGGCCATGTAACCCAAAGCCTGCTGGAATTTCCTTCAGATAGCGGAGTTAAAGTTGCCAAGGTTTTGAAAGTTGAAGTCAGCTGTAATTGTTTTTCGGATGTCAGAAATGACATCTGGGTTGTTGTGTTTAGAAGAGCACCCAGAAAAGTTATCTGTTGTGAGGGTGTCAAATTTGACTTTATGTTTACAGCGAATCCCAGGAACTTGAGAAGATTCTGAACAAATTCTAGATGCTGGAGTAAGACATCCTTGCTGTCTGCCTGAATTAGACAATCGTCCAGATAAGGGTAAATTTGAATTCCCTTGAGTCTGCAATAAGCTACTACTGGAGCCAGGCATTTGGTGAAGACCCTGGGCGCAGTAGACAATCCAAAGGGCAGTGCAGAGAGTTGATAGTGCCTTGATCCAGCCTTGAACTGGAGGTATTTTCTGCATTCCTGCCTGATGGGAATGTGTAAATATGCCTCCTTTAAATCCAAAGTTACCATCCATGCATTTTTGGTCAGCATCGGAAGTAGCTGCTGAAGAGTAAGCATCTTGAATTTTGGTATCTTGAGAAAAGTGTTCAAGACTGACAGATCCAGAATGGGTCTCCATGAAATTTGCTTTCTGGGGACTAGAAAGAGCCTTGAGTAAAAACCTTGTCCCATCTCTGAAAGTGGAACCAGTTCTATGGCTTTCATAGCCAAGAGAGCCTCCACCTGGTTTAAGGCCTCTAACCACTGATGTTTTGGAAGATCCGGCCATCCGCTTGGTCTTGGTAGAGTATGAAAATGGAATTTGTAACCTCTTGAAACCACAACCAGAACCCACTTGTCTTGGGTTATGAGTGTCCAATTTAGGTGAAAAAGAGAAAGTTTTCCTCTGAGAGGGGCTTCCAGGCAAGAAGTTCCTGCAGCCCAAGACAGGGAGTCATTGAGCCAGTTTACTATGAGCTTGTGACCCGTCCTCTCCTCCCCTAGGGGTGGAAGCAGTCCACTGTCTTGGTCTATAAGAGGCTTGCGTTTGAGGCCTTCCTCGGGAGCATCTGTATCTACCCCTCTGAGGCCTGTCTGAATTGGGAAAGGACCAATTTTTTGTAGGCCAATTCCTACTAAATCTGGGTGGCTGCACTTGTAAGAAATCTTTAACCGTTTGCATGGATTTTGCCTTGTCCTCCATCTTCTTTATCACCTCTTCAGCCTTAGGTCCAAACAAAACATTATGCTCAACAGGAGCATCCAATAACTTAGCTTTTACTTGATCTGGCAAGTTTTGTTCCTTTAACCAAGCATGCCTTCTAATGACTGTACCAGGGGCAGCAGCCCTACAAGAAGCCTCCAAGGCATCAAATCCACAGTGTAAACCATGCTTCCCAACTTGTTCAGTGGCATGCATTAAGTCATGTAATTCCTTATCATCTGCACAGGCAGAAATGGAAGTAAGCTTTTGTTTCAAAACAGACAAAAGAAATTGCTGGTATTTCAGCATATGAAATTGACAGTTTAAAGCCCTAATAGATAAAGTAGCAGAAGTGTACACTTTTTTGCCCAATCTTGCTAAAGATCTGGAATCCTTCTCAGTGGGAAAGGGGTTTTTATCAGTAGCGGCCTTAACCCCCTTAGGACCCTGAGAAATGGTTTCAGGATCAGCAGTAGGATTCTTGTATAAAAACTGGTGGGAATCAGGAACCCTATAATATCTATCTGGCTTAACAGGAGCTGGAGGAAAAGAGTCCGAAGTTAAGTTAGCCTCCGAAAAAGCATCATCCACAATATCCAAAATAGGAGGGATAGCCAGGGGTCTATGTTGGGGAAGAAGAAGAAGAAAATCCCTAAGTCTTTTCTTAGATTCCGAGTACTCCTGTCCTTCCCAGTGAAAATGTTCCCTCATTTCATGTAAAGTTTCCCCAAAAGAAAAATCCTCAGGGGGAGAAGCTGAAGGAATTGATTCCTCAGCATCAGAATCCTCATAAGGAGGGAAAGAATATTCCTGGTAAGAAGAAACTGAAGAAACAGAAGCCTGATCAGAGGAGTCATAATACACTTTCTGCCTTGGCCTTTTATCTGGAGGGGGATGTGAACCCCTAATCATAGTAAGCAAGTCCTCCGCCATCTTAAGTAACTGTTTCTGAGACTTGGGTGCCGGATCAGAAGAGGCCTGGGCTGTAGTCTTTGATTTGGAAGGAGTCTTTGCCTTTGTCTTTGCCTTTATTAGAAGCTGAGTAGGCCTGAAAACCCCTTCGGAAGCCGGTACCTGCACAGCGGCTCTGGACCCATCCGAAGGAGCATTGTCCGAAGGTCCTGCAACAGAAATATTCAAAGACCTAGTTGGTTCCTCGTGGGAGTCCGTTTCGGCCATCGGTTCCGAAATGGCCGACGACAGGGGCTGCAAAAGCGCCTCACTGACGACGGCCGAACCTGAAGCTGGCTCTGCTTGTACAATATCGTCCGATTTGGACCTCGGAGGCCTGTCTTTATCCTTGCGTTGTTTGTGAACTCCGGTAGCCGGACCCGAATCAGATGACATTTTGTAACTAAAACGCCTACTGAAGTAATGAAATTCAAAATCGTACCTTCGTTTAATCGTACGTTGATTGAATCTAGCACAAAACCGACAACTAGCTATGTCGTGCTCAGGGCCTAAGCAAGGAATACAGTAAGAATGAAAATCCTTATGAGGTATTTGCTTCCCACATGAAATACAATTATTAACTTTTACTGACATCGGACTGGAGCAAGAAAAAAGTTTCCCTAACGGGATACTTAGCTGTGAGTAGGAGAAGAAAGTCTTCGGACTGAAGTACGTTTAGAAAAAATTGTCAGGAGTCAGCCGACCTGCAAATGCGAACTGCTATCACCGCACGGCAAGAAAGACTGGAGAACATGGTGTCGGCTGTCAGCTTTGTACTCCTGGCGCTCTGACGTCAGGAAGCATGGCTGAGCAGCCGAGGTTGGACCCAGACTTTGGGATTCTGGCCGACCAAGGACTGCCTGCCGGCAGGGAAGAACCCTACAATCATGACTGCAACAGTGAAACACGATGAACATCTTGTTGCACTTCGCGTTGGAAGGAGATGTGAACAGATCGCAGCTAGGCTGTCCCCACGCAAGGAATAGCTCCTCCGCTATCGACTGTTTCAGAGACCACTCGTAAGGCATTAGAACAGCCTGACTCAATCTGTCCGCTAAAATGTTGGAGCGTCCCAGGATGTGCCTTGCTATCAGAAACCGACTGGTGGAGATGGCCCACTCCCACACTCTCACGGCCTCGCGACACAGAGTAAGATCTGGTTCCTCCCTGTTTGTTGATGTACCAGACAACCGATATGTTGTCTGACTGAATTGCAATAGTCCCTGGAGGAAGAAAGTACAGTTGTGTACACTTACCATAAATGTAGATGTTCAAGTGTATTCACTGTTGCAGTCATTACATTTGGGTTATTCTGCTGGCAGGTTGTCCTCAGTCGGCCTGAATTCCAAAGTCTTGGGTCCTGCGTTGGTTGCTGTCACCTCTTCCCTGACGTCAGGTCATCAGGGGTATAAAAGATGCAGCAGACGCCATTTTCTTCAGTTTTTCTTGCCCCAGATGTCAGGTGCCCCCAAAAGGGTAGGCTAAAAATATGTAAATAAAACATACATGCACTAAAATAAGCTTTACCTTCATCGATAAGTAAATACACCACCTAGGTTGTACAGATTAGAGAAGTAAAGATACGTTCCAGCAAAAATAACGGGGATGGCGGGTGGGTAACCTGGACTGCAATAGTGAATACACTCTAACATCTACATTTATGGTAAGTGTACACAACTGTACTATGTTCTTTGTGTTTCACTGTTGCTGTCATTACATTTGGGTTGAGTCCCAAAGCTACGGTTGGGGGGCTGGAGCTAAACAGCATTAGGAGTGGCTATGAGGCCCTGCAGAACTGCAGTGGCAAAGCCTGCCCTGGATTTAGAGTAAAGAGGCAGATTGTAATGTTTGGTAAAGGTATGCACTGAACTCCAAGTAGCAGCCTCTAAAATGTCTTTGGTTGGTACTCCCCTGAGAAAGGCTGCAGAAGTGGCTGCAGCTCTGGTTGAATGTGGCCTAATGCCCTTAGGCACTGGTTTGCCATGCTGTGAGTAGCAGAAACGAATGCAGTGACCTATCCACTTTGAAATAGTCTGCTTGGAGATGGCCTTTCCTTGTGATGCTGCGGCATATGCCACTAGTAATTGTTCTGTCTTTCCGAAAACTTTAGTTTTGTCCATGTAGAATCTAAGTTGTTTGTGTACATCCAAAGAATGCAGAATTTTCTCCCCCTTGTTCTGTGGATTTAGATAAAACGTTGGCAAAATAATAGTTTGGTTAAGGGCTACACTGGATACCACCTTAGGCATAAATGTAGGGTTTGTTCTCAGAGAGACCCTGTTTGGATAAAAAAATGATAAAGTGTTTCATAGCCATGAGAGCCTGTAGCTCTGAAACTCGTCTTGCAGAAGTCATTGCTAGGAGCAGAGCTGTTTTCCAAGATAAGTACTTTATATCCACAGTAGCAGCTGGCTCAAAAGGAGGTAAGGTGAGTTTTTCCAAAACATAATTGTGGTCCCATGCAGGTATTGGTGTTCTCCTTGGTGGTCTTAAGTTTTTGGCTCCTCTGAGGTACTGCCTTAATAAAGGATGAGAGGAGAGTGGTGGCTCTGTATTGTAATGAGCCAAAATGGCAAAGGCATGGATTTTAATTGATGAAAAAGATAGGCCTTTGTCCAGCATCTCAGTTAAGTATTGCAAAATCTGAAGAATATTTGGGACAGCTGTATCAGTTTCCTTGAGCTTGGTTCCAAGCACAAAATATCTTCCATTTCCCAGCATAGCATTTTTTAGTACTAGGCCTTCTGGCTTCTAAAATTACATCCATCACAGCTTTACTGAGAGGTGTGGTTTGTATGGTTACATTATCTGCCATGCTGCCAGGTTTAGGGTCCTGAGTTGGCTGTGCAGAATCTGACTGTTTTGCTGGGACAGTAGATGAGGTATTTGAGGTAAGGTCCAGGCTGGGCATTGGGACAAGTTCCTTAAGCTGGGATGCCAGTACTGGCGTGGCCAGTCTGGGGCAATCAGAATCCTTTTTGGTTTCTCCTGTCTGACCTTTAGGAGTACCTTGGGGAGGTGAGGCAGTGGAGGAAAGACATATACTGATAGGTTTGTCCAGTTGAAAGATAAGGTGTCCACTTTCCAAGCTTGTCTGTGATAAGTCCTTGTGCAGAATCTTTTTAGACGATTGTTGTGAGGGGAGGCTAATAGATCCATGTTCGGGCGTCCCCATTTCTTTATCATGCTGAAGACTTGTGGATCCAGGTGCCACTCATGGGGATCTATGAAGTTTCTGCTTAGTTCGTCTGCCAGAGTATTTTCCTTTCCTGGCAGGAATTGTGCCTGCAGATGAACTTGGTAAGTCAATGCTGTGTCCCACAAAGCCATGGCTTGTCTCTGCAAAGAGGGTAAGAATTAGTGCCCCCCTGCTTGTTTATGTACCAGATAACCATGGTGTTTTCTGTCTTTATCAGTAGTTGTCCCAGACGAAATAGGTCCTTGAAGGCTGTCAGTGCATTTTGAACAGCTAGCATCTATTTTTGATTGATATGTAGATGCTTTTGGTTTGTGGACCAGGTGCCCTGAATGCCTCTTCCTTCCATGTGTTCCCCCCAGGCATAATCTGATGCATTTGTCGTTAGGCTCTGCCTGGCGGGGGGTAGTGAGAATGGCTGTCCCTTGTTTTGGTGAAAAGCCTTTGCCCACCATTGAAACTCCTGTTGCAAGCAGGGAATGAGAGTAATCATTGTTTCCAGGCTGTGGCAATGTTGTGTCCAGACACTTTTTAGGTACCATTGAATTTTCCTCATATGCAGTCTTGCATATGGAATTAGTAAGATGCAGGATGCCATGAAGCGCAAAGCCTGCAGAATTTTTTCTTGCAGATAACTGGGCCTTTGCTGCCATTTCCTTGAACTAGGTAGTCAGTTGCCTTTGTCTGTCTGGAGTGAGAGAAGCCATCTGGGCAGTTGTATTTAAGCTTGCACCCAGGAATATTATCTCTTGAGAGGGTACTAGCTTTGATTTCTTTTTGTTGACTGTGTACCCTAGGCATGTTAAAAGTATTTTCACAAATGTCAGATGCTGTAGTAGAATGTCCTTGTCCATTGCTTGTATGAGGATATATTTGTATTCCTCTGTCTGCAGTAAGCAATTACTGGTACCAGGCACTTTGTGAAGACCCTGGGCGCAGTAGACAAGCCAAAGGGCAGTGCAGAGAATTGGTAATGCTTTGAGCCAGCCTTGAATCTGAGGTATCTTCTGCAAGACTGTCTGATTGGCACATGCAGGTATGCCTCTTTTAGGTCTAAAGTCACGAGCCAAGCCTTGCTGCCCAGCATGGGCAGAAGCTGCTGCAAGGTCAACATCTTGAATTCTGGTATATTCAGGAAAGTGTTTAGAACAGATAGGTCCAGTATTGGTCTCCATGCTTTGTCCTTTCTGGGTACCAAGAACAGTCGAGTAAAATCCTTGTCCCTACTCTTGCTGTGGCACTTGTTGAATAGCCCTCATGTCCATGAGAGCTGCGACTTGTTTCTGAGCCTCTGCCCATTGATTTTTTGGCAGGTCTGGCCAACCGTTTGCCCTTGGCAGGGTATGGAAGTGAAACTTGTAGCCTTGTGACACTATGACTAGAACTCATTTGTCCTGGGTTATAATGTGCCAATTTTGAGAAAAAAGTGCTAGTTTTCCCCCCAGGGGTGCTGCCAGAAGATAAGTGCTTGGTGCAGGCAGGGGGAAGTCATTGGGACTGTTTCCTGTATGGTTGTCTTCTCCACCCTTGGAGGTAGAAGCACCCCATTGCTTAGACCTGTAGGAACCTTGCGGCTGTGACCTGCCTCTAGGGCATCTGGATCTGCCCCTTTGAGGTCTGTCTAAGACAGGAAAGGACCAGTTCTTTGTAGGCCAGTATCTGCTAAATCTAGGTGGCTGTACCTGTAAGAAATCCTTAACCATTTGCATACATTTAGCTTTGTCCTCCATTTTCTTTAACACCTCTTCTGCCTTAACACCAAACAAGGTATCATGTTGTAATGGAGCATCTAATAATTTTGCTTTAACATGATCAGGCAGATTTTGTTCCTTTAACCAAGCATGCCTCCTAATGACAGGACCCATAACAGCAGCCCTGCAGGAGGCCTCCAGAGAATCAAAACCACATTGCAAAGTATGCTTTCCAACTTGTTCAGCTGCATGCAATAAATCCTGCATTTCTTTGTTTTCTGCACAATCAGAATTTACCATCATTTTCTGTTTAAGCAGTGTCATGATATATTGCTGATATCTGAGCATATGAAACTGGCAATTTAAGGCCCTTATAGCTAAGGTAGCACATGTGTAAATCTTTTTTTCACCATCTATCCAGTGCCCTAGAATCCCTGTCAGAGGGGGTAGGGTTTTTTGCAGTGGAAGCCTTGACCTCTTTGGGACCCTGAGAAATAGTTTCTGCGTCTGCAGTAGGGTTTTTGAAAAGGAAATTATAAGAGTCAGGGACCCTGTAGTATTTGTCCGGCTTAACAAGAGCTGGAGGCATGGAGTCAGACTAGACTCTGAGAACACATCATCTACAATGTCTAACACAGGTGGAATAGCTAGAGACCTGTGTTGTGGTAGTAAAAGGAAGTCTCTGAGCCTCTTCTTAGATTCTGAAAAATCTTGGCTCTCCCAGTGGAAGTGCTTCCTCATGATATGCAAGGTTTCCCCAAAAGAGTAGTCCTCAGGAGGAGAAGCTGAAGGAATTGATTCTTCAGCATCAGAATCCTCATAGGGGGGAAGAGAATATTCCTGATCAGAAGAGGAATCAGAAGAAATGGAAACCTGATCTGAAGATTCATAGTCCGTCTCTTGCCTAGGCCTCTTATCAGGAGGGGGATGGGAAACCCTGATCAATGTAATTAAGTCTTCGGCCATTTAGAGCATCTGTTTTTTGGGCATGGAGGCCAGTCCATGTGGCTGGTGAACTTGTTTCTTTGCCTTTAAAGGTGTTTTAGTCTTTGCCTTTGAAGTCGGTTTAATATAAAATTGTTTAGGTCTGAATACACCCTCAGAAGCAGATGCCTGCTCAGCGGCTCCGGACCCATCTGAGGGATTCATCTCCGTGGCTCCAATACCTTGAGTTTCCAGCGGCCTGGCCGACTCCACATGGGAGTTGGAAGCAGCCTGCGATTCTAAAGTAGCAGGCATCAGAGGCAGCGAAAGTGCCTCACTGAGAACTGGCAACTTGCTTAGGAGAAGCTTCGTCGGTTTGGACCTCTGTTGCCTGCCTCTTTCTTTGTGTTTTTTGTGAACTCCGGTAGTTGGATGGCTATCCGATGACATTGTATAATTAAATCATCATCCAAAATACCTTGATGCAAAATCGTACGGACGCTTAATAGTGCGTTGGTTAAATCTAGCACAAAACAGACAACTAGAAAACGTCATGGTCAGGGCCTAGGCAATGAATACAGTAAGAATAAAAATCCTTATGAGGTATTTGCTTCCCACAAGAAATGCAATTAACTTTTTCTGACATCGGTCTGGAGCAAGAAAAAAGTTTCCCCAATGGGGTACTTAGCTTTTAATGAAGACTTCAGATCTGAAACTCGAGTACGAAAACCTCAGGAGTCGGACGACCAGCACTTGCGAACTGCTTCTGCTTCGGGGACCGAGAGGCAAGAAAGACTGAAGAAAATGACGTTGGCTGCATCTTTTATACCCCTGATGACCTGACGTCAGGGAAGAGGCAAAAGCAACCAACACAGGTCCCAAGACTTTGGAATTCAGGCCGACTGAGGGCAACCTGCCAGCAGGATAACCCAAATGTAATGACTGCAGCAGTGAAACACGAAGAACATCAGTGTGGAAGGCTTGCAACGCTAAAAGCACTGAGCTCATCTCCAGAACATCGATGTGCAATCTGGTCTTGATCTGGAACCATGTGCCTTGGACTGTCCTCCCCAAATAATGCCCCCCTCACCTGAGCTGGGAGGTGTCCGTGGTCAATATGGCTTAGGCTGTGGGTGAAACGAATGGGCGTGCTGCTGCAATCTCCAGGGACTGAAGCCAACAGAGGAGTGACACCCTGCAGGCTTTGCTGATTTGAATTGGATATTCCATGAGGAGATCTAGCCAAGACCACTGTACGGCTAGAGTCCACTGAATAATCCGCATGTGAAGATGTGCACAGGGGAGGATAGAGATTGCTACAGCCGAAGAGCCCATGGTTCTGAGAACATCGCCCGCCTTCGGTAACCTGGGGCCAAGAATTATCGGCACATGAGCCCGTAGACTCTGGACCCTGTCTGGAGTTAGAAAGACTTTCAGTCGAAGGGTGTCGAGCCGTGTCCTGATGAAGTCCAACACCTGTACTGGGTCAAAGAGGGGCTTGGAAACATTGATAGTAATCCCTAGCAGGTCTGCAAGATGAAGGAAGGAGTCTCTTGCTTGGCAAAGACAACGCTTGGTGGAAGCAGTAGGGAGCCAATCGTCTAGGTAAGGGAATACCTGAATCCTCCCCGAAGCCTCAGGTGAGCCACTATGACTGCCATTACCTTAGGAAACACCCTGGGAGCTGTGGTGAGACCAAAGGGTAGGGCTCTGAACTGGAAATGACTAGCTCCCAAGCCAGAAGTGAAGGAACCTCCTGGAGCTTCTGTGGATCTTGATATGCTAGTCCGCGTCCTGGAGGTCTACTGAGCACATCCATTCGCATTCCTGAAGATAAGGTAGAATGGACTGCAGGGTGACCATCCGGAATTTCTGTTTAGCCACCAGAAGGACCATTTTTCATGTACACATCTGTAGGGAAGAAGTCCCAGCCAGTTCGAAAGGGTGTTGGGTTAGTTTTTCCAGGACGCAGTTAAGGTCCCAGAGTGGAAGGATAGATTTCTTTGGTGGTCTCATGTGTAAGACCCCTTTAAGGAAGAGCTTTACGTTGAGCCTGGCTAGCAAGGGGGGGAATCAGACTGATATAGGAGAAAGGTGTACTTTCACTGAAGAGTAGGAAAGTCCACTTTTAATCAATTGACAAGTGTGAACAAGGGGGGTTATCTGCAGAGCAAGGGTCCCTTCTCTTGTTCAGACACCACTATGTAAATCTTTCCCACTTAGCTAGGTAAGATTTTTCTGGTGAAAGGTTTCCTTGACTCCCTCAGGACTGAAAGCACGTCCTCGGAGTAGTGGTGTCTGAAGGGGATCAAAAGTTTATTACCCACAGAGTCAGGGATAACATCTGCAAGTGTGGGTGAAGGAGAGTTCCTTTATCTTGTCTCAGTAGGTCCACCTTGTAGGGTAACTTGTAGTGATTGCCCTTGGCTAGATTTAGACATAGGGGGAACCAGTGCTGCCTTGGCCAGTAGGGAGTCACCAACAAGATTTTTGGTTTGTCCTTCCGGATTTTCAGGAGGACTTTCTGAATCACTGGGAAGGGGGGAGAAGGCATAAAGAAACTTCCCCTCCCAAGATATGTTGAAAGTGTCCACTCTCCATGCTAGAGGGGAGAAGGTCTTTGAGAAGGTCTGCAGCTGCCTGTTATGGGGGAGGAAAACAGGTCTACTTGTGGAGTACCCCACCAGTGGACTAAGTCTAGGAAGACCCCCCCCCCCGTCCAGCATTCATTCATGCTGTGGAGAGGAAGTCCTGCTCAGGACATCTGCTTGCTTGTCCTGCGAAGGGATGTAGGTCGCCTGCAGGACCAAGTTGTGGCAAAGGGCTAGGTCCCATATCAGCAGGGTCAGCCTGCACAGCTGGTAGGCCTTTGTTCCTTCCTGTTTGTTGAGGTACCACGTAACAGTGGTATTTGTCAGTCACTATCAGGAGCACCCCTGGTACAAGTAGGGGAATAAAGGTCTACAGGGAAAGGAAGACTGTTGTCATTTCCCTGACATTGATGTGCTTGGTCTGTAGAGAAGGGTGCCACTTTTCTTGGACCCTGTAGGATGCCAGTGTTGCCCCACAACCTTAACCTGAAGCATCTGTATGCAATGCTTGGGTTGGGGTGGGTGGCTGCAGTGTGAGTCCCGAGTTTAGTTGGACTTGCTGGATCCACCAGCTGATTTTTGTCTTTATACAGGGAAGGGGGGGGGGGGATAACCTGTTCTAAGTGATGTAGGTGTTGGGAACAAATGTTTTTGAGGTACCACTGTAGCTTGTGCATGTGCATTCTGGCCAGTGTTAGCATGGGAATGGTTGTTGCCATTAAGCCCAGGAGACAAAGAAATTGCCTTGCCGTCACCTTCTGGGAGTGAAGGATTTCCTGGCAGTGTGAAGTCAAGGATAGAAACTTGTCCTGTGGGAAAAAGGCCTTTATTTTGTCCACTCTGATTCGGCAGCCTAGGAAAATCTTGTCCTGGCCTGGGTTCAAGGAGGACTTTGGGAGGTTGATGGTAAACCCTAGATTATTGCAGAAGGGACACGGTGAAGTGCAGATGCCTTGAGAGGATACATTTAGACTCTGCTAGTATTAGGATGTCATCCAGATATGGGTAAATCTGGATTCCCTGAGTTCTGCAGAAGGCAATGCCTGGGGGTAGGCACTTTCAAAGACTGGGGGGGGGGGGGTGCAGTGAATAAACCAAAGGGCAAGGCAGTAAATTGGAAATGAGAGGAAGGTTCACAGAAATGCAGGAACTGTCTGTGGGAAGTCCTGATGAGAATGTGTAGGTAGGCTTTTCAGTCCAGGGTGGCCATGAAGGCCTTTGCTGGAATAAGAGGCAGGCAAGTGGGGAGTGACAGCATTTTGAAGGAGGGTACCTGAAGGTGTAGATTTAGAAAGGAGAGATCTAAGATAGGTATCCAGGGGCCGTCTCTTTTGGGGACCAAGAAGCGACGGGAGAAGAATCCCATGCCTTCCTGTCCTGAGGGGACAAGTTCTATGGTGCCTAGCTTTAGCAGGTCTGACAAAACTTGTGGTAGGAGATTAATTTGTTTTTTTGGGGGAAAAGGAATACCTTTCCTGGGTGTTTTTTTTCCAGGATAAGAAGTACCCATTTTGGATAATGGTAGGACCCACTGGTCTGTGGTGATAGATTGCCAGACGGGGAGACAGTGGGGAAGGGGTGCAGAGAGTGGTAGGTGGGCAAGGCAGTCACGTATTATTGGGACCTCCTCTGACCTGAAAGGGTTGTCTGGGCTGAGGAGGTGGTGCAGTAGGTCTGGATGTAGTAGGTGGTCTAGCCCCTCTTCTAGATCTGGAAGAGGAATCTGCTGTCTGAGGAGGGTTGCGCCTTACAAAAGTGTTTTTAGCAGGGTAGTTCCTGTAATACTTGGGAATGGGGGACACCAGCAGATGTTTAACGTCCTGTAATTCTTTAACTTTTTCCTGCAGATTCTTGAAGAGGTCTGCAGATTGTTTTCCAAAAAGGAAATTGTGATCCAGGGGGACATCCAAGATTTTGGACTTGAAGTCTTCAGGTAGATTCTGCAGTCTCAGCCAGGAGCATCTCCCAGAGGACAGAAGCAGATGATGCAGAGCGGACAGATGCTTCTGCAACATTGGAGCTGCATCTGATGGGAGTGCCTGGCTACTTGCTGAGCCAAGGACAGTTTGGAAGCAATGTCAGCCTTAATGGGACTGTCAGGAATAGAAGCCAGCATGGAGGAGACTTGAGACACTAAGTCTAGAGCATACTTACTCATGTGGGTCTGATAATTTATGGCTCAGAAAGACAAAGTAGAGGAAATGTACACTTTCTTTCCCATTCTATCCATATATTTTCTATCTTTCTCTGTGGGTAGGAGGGAGGCGGAAGGGCAGCAGTCTAGATTGTTTATTAGGAGCGGTGGCAGTAACAGCTGGGTTCCCCAAAGTTGGTTTAACTAGGAATTTTTGCTCCTCTGGCATTTTACAGAAGCGGTCATGGCACTTAGGAGCTTGCAGGCTGGGAGGCTGGGGCCTTAGAAGCTGAATTAAATGCATCCAAGTAAGCAGGTAGCACCAGAGGGACAGCGTTATGGGGAGGGTGATTCTACTTGAAGCAGCTCAAAGTACCTTTTTTGGGTGTCAGTTATTTGAGAAGTATCCCATTTGAAGTAATCTTTCATCTTGGTGATGGTCTCACCAAAGGTAATATCCTTAGGGGAAAAATCCCCATCCACAGATTCTTCATCAGGACAATACTCCTCCTGGGGAGAAGCAATCTGAGATGTATATGAAACAGAGTCCTCTGAGGAAGAAAAGGAAGAATCATGCTCTTCCTCCCTAACTTGAGAGGTCATGGGTGGGAGGGAAGAGGCAGATGCAGGCCTAGAGCTCAGTAAAGGCAGAGTAGTGGGGGCTGAGGCTGAAGGCCTAAGGGCCATAAAGGCCTGCATGACTGAGGAAGTAAAAGCCTCCCGATTTGGTATGACTTCTGGAGAGGAGGAGGTATGCATGGTTTTTTGCTTCTTTTTGGTCTGGGTGGAGGTAGGAACCGGCCTGATATCCGGTTTTGAAGTCAACATTTCCGAAGACTGGATCTCAGTCGGAGGCACCACAGAAACTTGTTCCCCCTCAACATCGATGGTAATCTGTGTCCAAGGCTATGCCAGTCATCGGCTGTGCAACAGCTTCCCCAAAAGTGGCCGTTGAAGTCGACGGATCCCCCGAGCGCTTCTCAACTCCTAGACAGGGAGTTGGGACGCTAAGTGGCAGGCGAGGAAGGCCTAGGAATCCTGGCCTTCTTTCGTGGAGATTCAGGTGCAGCCTCCGATGCGGGATCCATTCTAAGGATTAACCATTTAAGATCCTGGTTTTCTAGGTAGAGGTTTAAAGTGGCCAGACAGTTGTGTAGGGTCTTCGACACAAATGATTGACAAATTGAGCAGGAGGAATGGTCATGTTTCTAGCCTAAGCAAAAAACACACCTATCATGGGCATCGTTATGGGGTATCTGGCACCCACACTGGCACTTTCCCTTTTTACCTGACATCAGCTAAAGGCTACAACAACCAGGCCTAAGCAATACAATTGGCAAAACAAGAAAAAATAGAAACCCAGCGGGTTACTTAGCATTACTGATGCGACGTCTATGAAGGAGAGATCGTACGAGGCGTAGGTCTGTAGCTGAAAAGTTCTGAGGATTGTGCATGTAGATGTCACATTTAATGCCCCTGGTTTATGGCCCAACGTCTGACATCCCACGCTTGCTGCAATGGCCAAGCTGAAGCTTTTGTATAGGATCCGACGTACGAGTCCCACAACTAGAATACTGCAACACAGCAATAGGACATGTTTTCTAGTTGTATTCTTGTGCGATGAAACCACGATGTGTCACACTACCGGGGATAGTTCTGGAAGCTTGGCTAAGATAGAAAGTGGAGTAACCAAGCTGTCAGCTTGAGGGGTGGAGCATTCCTGACTGAGGAGTCAGAAGATTTGGCACTGGGTCCAGGATCCAAGGCTCCTCCTAAAGATGGGTCCATAGAAAAGGGAACCATATCTGATGAGGCCAGTAAGCAGCAATGAGAATTAGCCTGCGACTCAGCGATTCGGCTTTCTGGAGGACTTTGGGTATTGACGGAAAGGACTGGAAAGCGCACAGAAATCCTGGGGGCCAATCGTGAACAAATGCATCCCTTGGTGACTCCCCTAGAGGGGAAATAAGGGCAAAGTAGCTGCTGTATCTGGAGTTGATGGATATGGCAAACAGGTTGCAGCAAGGCTAGCCCCACTTGCGAAAAACTTGGTTCGCAATTTCCTGTTTCAGGGAGCACTCGTGAGGCATAAGAATTGTCCTCTGTCCACTATCACGTTGGATTTCCCCGGGATGCGAGTTGCTATAAAGCCCTGCAAGACTGCAGTGGCAAAGCTAGCTATGGATTTAGAAAAAATTGCCAAATAGTAATGCTTGGTGAAAGTATGTACAACTCCAGGTAGCAGCTTCTAGGATGTCCCTGGTAGGGACACCTCTGAAAAAGGTTGCTGAGGTAGATGCAGCCCTGGTTGAATGTGGTCTTATCACCTGTGGGATAGGT
Organism: Protopterus annectens; assembly: GCF_019279795.1. Lineage (NCBI taxonomy): Eukaryota > Metazoa > Chordata > Ceratodontiformes > Protopteridae > Protopterus > Protopterus annectens. Next base: position 1,746,477,782 of record NC_056735.1, read on the forward strand.
TTTCCATGGTGCTTACAGCAGAAATGAATGCAATGGTCTTTCCATTTAGAAATGGTTTGCTTTGAAATGGCCTTCCCCTCTGCCCCTGCAGCAAATGCCACCAGCAGCTGTTCAGATTTTCTGGGAGGTTTAGTCCTCTCCAAGTAAAATCAAAGTTGTCTGCGCACATCTAAGTAGTGCAGTATCCGTTCCCCTTTGTTCGGTGGATTAGAAAAGAAGGCTGGCAAATGAATGGACTGATTAAGAGCCACAATAGATACTACCTTGGGCATGAAGGAGGGATTGGTCCGGAGGGACAACCTGTCCGCATGAAAGATGATGAAAGGCTCCACTGAGATAAGGCCATGTAATTGACACCCTTCTTGCTGAACTGATGACTAAAAAAAAAAAAGGCTGTTTTCCAAGAAAGGAATTTCGACTCTGCATTTGCAGCTGGCTGAAAAGGAGGTACAGTAAGTTTTTCCAATACAAAGTTAAGGTACCAGGCTGGAGTAAGGGCTCTCCAGGGTGGTCTTAAGTTTCTGGCCTCTCTAAGGAACTGTGAGCAGTGGATGAGAGAAGAGGGGTGGTTCTGTGTTGTAATGAGCTGAAATAGCTGAGGCATGAATTCTGACAGAGGAAAAGGAAAGGCCTTTGTGAAGCATCTCAGTTAAGTATTGCAGAATCGGAGGTAAATTGGGCGCTGCTGTGCTCATCCCCAGAGTTTGGTTCCAGGAACAGAATCTTTTCCATTTTTCAGCATAATTTTCTAGTACTAGGCCCTCCTTGCTTCCAGAATGACATCCAACACTTGTTTACTGAGAATGGTAATGGAGAGATCATTTAATTAGCCAGGCTGCCAGGTTCAGGGTTTGAAGCTGAGGGTGCAGAATCTGGCCCTTCTGCTGGGACAGCAGGGTAGGGGTCTGAGGCAGGTGCCATGGTGCCAGCAGTGACACACAGCACAACAGGAGGTACCAGTGTTGGCGTGGCCAGTCTGGTGTAATCAGTATCATTCTTGGTTTGTCCTGTTTGATCTTTAGTAGTACTTTGGAGAGGAGAGAGAGAGAGGAGGAAAGGCATAAATTGATAGATTTTTCCTGGTGAAGGGCAGGGCATCCACTTTCCAAGCTTGTTTGTGGGGAGCCCTTGTGCAGAATTCATCCAACTGGTAGCTCCGGGGGTAGGCAAACGGGTCTATCACTGGGATCCCCCATCTGTTTATCAACATGTTGAATGTCTTTGGATCCAGTTTCCACTCGTGTGGGTCCATGAGATTTTTGCTTAGATTGTCTGCCAGAGTATTTAGTTTTCCTGGCAGGAACTGAACTTGTAAGTGAACTTGGTAGCTCAAGGCTGTGTTCCACAGAGCCATGGCTAGTCTGCAGAGGGGGTATGAGTGGGCTCCCCCCTGCTTGTTTATGTACCACATAACACAGGTGTTGTCTGCCTTTACCATTAATTGTCCTGGAAGAATGTGGTCCTTGAAGGCAGTAAGAGCATTTTGTACAGCTAACACTTCTTTTTGATTGATAGGCAGGTGCATTTGACTTGGGTTCCATTTGCCCTGAATGCACCTCCCTGCCAAGTGAGCCCCCCCCCCCCAATGCATAGTCTGAGGAGTCTGCTAGGGTTTGGGAAGCAGGGGGTATGGTAACTGGCAGTCCCCTGTTTTGGTGGCAGGCCTTTGCACACCAAAGGAACTCTAACTGTAGGCAAGGTATGATAGGAATCATTGCTTCTAGATACCGAGAATGTTGACATCATAGGCATTTTAGATACCATTGTAGTTTTCTCATATGCAGTCTTGCATATGGAATTAGGAGAATGCAGAAGGCCATGAACCCAGGACTTGCAGTAATTTCCTTGCAGATAGCTGGGTCTTTGTGGCCAGTAGTTTGAAGTAGGCTGTCAAATGAAACTTTTTCTGGCTCGAGAAAGGCCATCTGGGAAGTTGTGTTCAAGCTTGCTCACAGGAATACAATTTGTTGGCAGGGTACAAGATGTGATTTCTTTTCATTTATGGTATACCCCAGAGAAGCTAGCAATTTCTGTATAAACGCCAGATTTAATAGTATGCCCTGCCTTTCTGCCTGAATTAGACAATCGTCCAGGTATGGACATATCTGGATATTTCCTTGCTTGCAAAATGCAATAACTGGAGCTAGGCACTTCGTGAATACTCTGGGCACAGTAGATAAGCCAAAGGGCAGTGCAGAGAACGTACAGTTGTGTACACTTACCATAAATGTAGATGTTAAGAGTGTATTCACTGCTGCAGTCATTACATTTGGGTAATCTGCTGGCAGGTTGCCCTCAGTCGGCCTGAATAACAAAGTCTTGGGTCCTGCGTCGGTTGCTGTCTGCTCTTGCATGATGTCAGGTCACCAGGGGTATAAAACATGCAGCCGACGACATTTTTAGTTTTTCTTGCCCCAGCTGCCAGGTGCCCCCCAAATGGGGAGCAAAAAATATATATATATATATAGATAGATAGATAAACAGCAATATATGAAAATGCACTTTTAGCAACATAAACTTTACCTTCATCTAAAAGCAAATACACCACAAAGGCTTTAGAGTATAGTGAAGGAAAGAGAAGTTATAGAAAAGGGGGATGGCGGGTGGGTAACCCGGACTGTAACAGTGAATACACTTGAATTATCTACATTTATGGTAAGTGTGCACAACTGTGCTATGTTCTTCGTGTTTCACTGTTGCAGTTATTACATTTGGGTACAATCCCAAAGCTATGGATGGGAGGATGGGACTAAATAGCATTAGGAGCGGCTATAAGGCCCTGCAGAACTGCAGTGGCAAAGCCTGCCCTGGATTTAGAGAGGAGAGGCAAATGATAATGTTTTGTGAAGGTATGAACAGAGGTCCAAATAGCAGGTTCTAGAATGTCTTTGGTTGGAACTCCTCTGAGGAAGGCTGCTGATGTAGAGGCAGCTCTGGTGGAATGTGACCAGAAGACCTTGGGTACAGGTTTACCATGATGCAAGCAGCAGAAACGAATGCAGTGGCTTACCCACTTAGAAATAGTCTGCTCTGATACAGCCTTCCCCTCTGATCCTGAAGCAAATGCCACCAGTGGCTGCTCAGACTTTCTTAGAGATTTGGTCCTGTTTAAGTAGAATCTTAGTTGGCTGTGTATGTCCAATGAATGCAGAACCCGCTCCCACGTTCTGCGGATTTGGGTAAAAAGTTGGCAGGTGAATTGTTTGGTTAAGAGCCACACTGGATACCACCTTAGGCATAAAGGAAGGATTGGTCCTGAGGGGCACCCTGTCCGGGTAAGATGCAATAAAAGGCTCCACAGCCATGAGAGCCTGTAGTTCTGAAACCCTTCTTGCTGAAGTGATTGCCAAAAGGAAAGCTGTTTTTCAAGAAAAAAGCTTTATATCTGCAGTAGCTGCTGGTTCAAACGGAGGCAAAGTGCGTTTTTCCAGCACAAAATTGAGGTCCCATGCAGGAGTTGGTGATCTTCTGAGAGGCCTTAAATTTTTGGCCCCTCTAAGATACTGTTTTAGCAGAGGACGAGAACAAATGGGAGGCTCCGTGTTGTAATGAGCTGAGATGGCAGAGGCATGGATTTTTATTTAAGAGAAGGATAGGCCCTTGTAAAGCATCTCAGTCAAGTATTGTAAAATCTGAGGGATATTTGGTTTTGCTGTGTCCGTTCCTTGTTTCCAAGCACAGAATCTTTTCCATTTATCAGCATAAGATTTTCTAGTACTAGGCCTTCTGGCTTCCAAAATGACATCCATAACAGATTTTCTGAGAGGTGTTTGAATAATTACATGATCAGCCATGCTGCAAGGTTCAGAGTTTGGAGCTGTGCGCACACAATTTGATATTTCTACTGAGACAGTAGATGAGGTATGAGGCAAGTTCCAAGGAGAGAGTTGAGACATATTCCTTAAAATTGGGTACCAGTGCTGGCGAGGCCAGTCCGGAGCAATTAGAATAATTTCTGGCTTTGGAGAGAAGAGGCAGAAGGGGAAAGGCGTAGACTGATAGGTTTTCCAACTGAAGGATAGCGCATCCACTTTCCATGCTCGTCTGTGATAAATCCTTGTGCAGAATTTGTCCAGTTGATAATTTTGTGGAGAGGCAAATAGATCCATGTCTGGGCTCCCCCATTTCTGTGTTACCATGCTGAAGACTTGTGGATCCGGTTTCCACTCGTGCGGGTCCATAAGATTTCTGCTTAGGTCATCTGCCAGAGTATTTTATTTTCCTGGCAGGAATTGAGCTTGCAGATGTACTTGGCAAGTCAAGGCTGTGTTCCACAATGCCATGGCTAGTCTGCAAAGGGGGTAGGAATGTGTACCCCCCCTGCTTATGTACCACATAACTGTGGTGTTGTCAGTCTATCAGTAGTTGTCCTGGATGAAGCAAGTCCTTGAAGGCTGTCAGGGCACTCTGAACAGCTAGCATCTCTTTTTGGTCGATATGCAGATACATTTGTTTTGGACTCCATATGTCCTGAATGCATCTCCCCACCAGGTGGGCCCCCCAAAGAGTCTGATGCATCTGTAGTTAGGGTTTGGGTGGCAGGGGGTAGAGTGAAAGACCGTCCCTTGTTTTGGTGGCATGTCTTTGCCCACCAAAGAAACTCCTGTTGCAGGTAGGGAATGAGAGGAATCATTGTTTCCTGACTGTGACAATGTTGACTCCATAAACGTTTTAGGTACCACTGAAGTTTCCTCATATGCAGTCTTGCATATGGAATTAGTAGAATGCAGGATGCTATGAACCCCAAAGCCTGCAGAATTTGTCTTGCAGATAATTGGGTTTTTGTTGACATCTGTTTGAAGTATATAGTCAGTTGATTTTGTCTGGCGTAAGGTAAGCCATCTGGGCAGTTGTATTCAAGCTTGCACCCAGGAATGTAATTTTTTGAGAGGGTACCAGTTGTGATTTCTTTTCATTTATCGAGTACCCTAGGCATGTTAGAAGCCTTTTTACAAACTCCAGATGTTGAAGAATGTCCTTGTTTTCTGCTTGAATGAGACAGTCCAATTAAGGATAAATTTGTAGGCTTCTTTGTCTGCAAAATGCAATTACTGGTGCCAGGCACTTTGTAAAGACCATGGGCTCAGTAGATAAGCCAAAGGGCAGTGCAGAGAATTGGTAATGCATAAAACTTGCCTTGAAGCAGAGGTATCTTCTGCACGATTCCCTTATTGGGATATGCAGGTATGCCTCATGTCTAGAGTCACTAACCAAGCGTTCTTGCCCAGCATAGGCAGTAGCCATTGTAAGTTAGCATTTTGAATTTTGGAATGTCCAGAAACGTGTTCAGAATCGCTAAGTCCAGTATTGGATGCCAGGCATAGTCTTTTCTGGGTACCAGGAACAACCTTGAATAAAAACCTTGTCCTTTTTCCTGTTCTGGTACTGGTTGAATAGCCCCCCTTATCCATGAGGGACGAAACTTGTTTCTGAGCCTCTGCCCACTGATTTTGTGGCAGATCTGGCCAACCATTTGGAATTGGCAAAGTATGGAAATGGAATCTGTACCCCTGGGATAGTATGTTTAATACCCACTTGTCCTGGGTAATTAACTGCCAAGTTCGAGCATGAAGTGCTAATTTTCCTCCCAAAGGGGCTGCCAAAAGATAAGTGCTTGGTGATGGTAGAGGGAAGTCACTGAGACTGCCTACTGTAGGGCTGTGCTTAGTTTCCTCCAGATTTGGAGGTGGAGCCACCCCATTGCTTTGACCTGTAAGAACCCTGTGACTGGTATCTAGAGCCTTTTGAGCACCTGGACTTGCACCTTGAGAGGCTCTGCTGGACACAGGAAAGGACCAATTTTTAGTAGGCCAGTGCCTACTGAATCTGGGAGGCTGCGCTTGTAAGAAATGTTTTACAGTTTGCATAGATTTAGCTTTGTCTTCCATTTTCTTTAAAACCTCTTCTGCCTTATTACCAGAGTATCATGCTGTAAAAGGGCATCCAACAATTTATCTTTAACATGATCACGCAGATTTTGTTCCTTGAGCCAGGCATGCCTTCTAATCACAGATCCAGTAAAGTACAGTTTTGTACCTACCATAAATGTAGATGTTCGAGTGCTAATACAGCTGCAGTAATCACATATGGGTTCTCTGCCGTCAGGCGGGTCCTCGGTCGGCCGAATTCGAAAGTCTTGGTCCCGCGTCGGTTGTTGTCGCATTCTTTCCTGACGTCAGTGCGACAGGGGTATATAAGACACAGCCGACGCCATATTCTTCAGTCTTTCTTGCCCCAGATGTCAGGTGCCCCCAGAAGGAAGGCAATACATAATTTATATATTTATAAATATATAGTAGTTGCAAGCAAATACACCATAGGAGGATAACCCAAATTAGGATGCAAGAGGAGGTGTTAGCCACTAGTTCTTTACAAGAGGGGAAGGAGGGAGGGAAACCTGTACTGCAGCTGTATTAGCACTCGAACATCTACATTTATGGTAGGTACAAAACTGTACTATGTTCATCGTGCATACAGCTGCAGTAATCACATATGGGTAGAATCCCAAAGCTATGCACAGGGTGGTAGGCACTAGGTGGAACTGGGATGAGCCAGAATGCCCTGCAACACAGCAGTGGCAAAGCCTGCTCTAGATTTGGAATATAAAGGCAGGTGGTAGAGTTTTGTGAAGGTATGCACCAAACTCCAAGTGGCAGCCTCTAAAATATCTTTGGTAGGAACTCCTCTAAGGAAGGCTGCAGAGGTGGCTGTGGCCCTGGTGGAGTGGGATCTGATGCCTGTAGGGACAGATTTTCCATGATAGGAGTAACAAAAACGAATGCAGTGGCCTATCCATTTTGAAATTGTCTGTTTGGCAATAGGCTTCCCTTGAGCTCCTACAGCATAGGACACAAAAAGTTGTTCTGATTTCCTGAAAGGTTTTGTTCTGTCCAAATAACGTAGCTGCCTATGGATGTCTAAGGAATGTAGCAGCCTTTCCCCTTTGTTTTGAGGATTGGGTAAAATGTAGGTAAGTGTATGGCTTGATTTAAAGCTACCCTGGATACCACTTTAGGCATAAATGACGGGTTGGTTCGAAGGGTAACCCTGTCCTGATGGAAGATGAGAAAGGGCTTGTAGTTCTGAAACCCTACAAGCTGAGGTTATGGCCAGAAGGAAAGCTGTTTTCCAGGACAAATATTGCAAATCTGTTGAGGCAGCTGGTTCAAAAGGAGGCAATGTTAATTTTTCTAGAATGTAATTAAGATCCCAGGCTGGCACTGGTTGTTTCCTTGGTGGTCTTATATTCTTAGCCCCTCTGAGAAACTGTCTTAAGAGTGGATGAGAGAACAACGGTGGATCCGTGTTGAATTCTGCAGAAATGGCTGAGGCATGGATTTTTATGGAGGAAAATGAACGCCCACTGTTCAGCAGCTCAGCTAGATACTGTAACACCTGAGGCAAATTCAGTTTTCTAGGGTCCTGGCCTTTTTTCTCATTCCAAGAGCAAAACCGTTTACACTTTGCGGAGTAAGCCTTTCTAGATGATGGCCTTCTGGCCTCCAAAATGACATCCTGTACCTCTTTGGAGAGAAGAGTCTGTTGTGGTGCTAAGGAATTTTCCATGCAGCGAGATTGAGGGTTTTCAGATGACTGTGAAGAGTTTTGTAGCTGTGCTGAGTCAGCAGAAGAGGCATTAGAGGTAGGGGCCATGGAGGAGTATGTGTTAGGCTCCTCAGAAGTGGGTACCAGTGCTGTCTTGGCCAGTCTGGAGCAATCAGTATCATCTTCGGTCTGTCTGCTCTTGCTTTCAAGAGCACCTTGGACAGGAGAGGCAGAGGTGGGAAAGCGTAAACTGTCCATGCTGTCCAACTGAATGAAAGGGCGTCCACTCTCCAGGCCTTTGGATGAAAGGTCCTTGAACAAAACTTTTCCAATTGATGATTCCTGTGTGAGGCGAAGAGATCTATGTCTGGCGTCCCCCACGCTTGGATTATCCTTGTAAACACTTGAGGATGCAACTTCCATTCGTGTGGATCTGTCATATTTCTGCTTAGATTGTCTGCCAGCGTGTTTTCCAGACCTGGCAAGTACTGTGCTTGAAGCTCGATGTGCCATTCCAGAGCCAAGTTCCAAAGTGTCATGGCTAGTCTGCACAGGGGGTATGAATGTGTTCCTCCTTGTCTGTTTATGTACCACATTACTGTGGTGCTGTCTGTTCTTATCAATAATTGCCCTGGATGTAGGAGGTCCTTGAATGCTGTTATTGCATTTATCACTGCTAGCATTTCTTTTTGATTGATGTGAAGGTGCTTTTCCTTTTGGGACCATTTGCCCTGAATGCACCTGCCAGTCATGTGCGCCCCAAGGCGTAGTCTGAAGCATCTGTTGTGATGACTTGATTTGCTTGAGGCTTGCAGAATGGGAGACCTGTGTTTGCTTGACATGCTTGGGCCCACCATAGAAATTCCTTTTGCAAACATGGAATTATTGGTATTATTGTTTCCAAACTGTGGCTGTGTTGAGACCATAGTTTTTTTAGGTACCATTGAAGTTTCCTCATATGCAACTTTGCACATGGGATTAAAAGAATGCAAGATGCCATGAATCCCAGAGCCTGCAGGATTTACCTTGCAGTAAGCCTGGTACAATTTGCTAGCATCTTGAAGTACTGAGTTAGTTACCCCAGTTTTTCTGGCGTAAGATAGGCCATCTGGGTGTTTGTGTCCAAGTTGGCACCCAGGAAAGTTATTTTCTAAGATGGTGTTAGCCTGGATTTCTCTTTGTTGATTGTGTATCCCAGAAAATTCAGTAGCCGTGTTGCATAAGCCAGATGTTCCAGAAGTGTGTGCGTTCTATCCGCTTGGATCAGGCAGTCGTCCAAATAAGGGTAAATATGTATCCCTTGAAGTCTGCAGTAGGCAATTACTGATGCCAGGCATTTTGTGAATACTCTGGGCGCAGTAGATAAGCCAAAGGGCAATGCAGAGAATTGATAGTGGATTGAATCTGCAAGAAATCTGAGGTATCTTCTGCAGCTTTGTCTGATTGGGACATGCGGGCATGCCTCCTTGAGGTCCAATGTTACCAGCCAAAACTCCTTTCCCAGCATGGGAAGAAGCTGCTGTAATGTGCGCATCTTGAATTTTGGTACGAGTAAAAATATGTTTAGGATGGATAAGTCCAAATGGGTCTCCAGTCGGTTCCTTTCCTTGGTACCAGAAATAGACTGGAATAAAAACCTTGACCTTGTTCGTGAGCAGGTACCTCTTGAATAGCTTTCATGTCTATGAGCTTTGAAATTTGTAGTTGTTCCTCTGCCCTTTTATTGTGTGGCAGGCTTGGCATGCCTCTCATTTTTGGAAGGGTGTGAAAATGAAATCTGTAGCCTCTGCTTATAACGTCCAGGATCCATTTGTCTGTTGTGACAATATGCCAATTTCTTGTAAATAATGCAAGCTTTCCTCCCAAGGGTGCTGCCAGCTGAGACTTGCTTGGCAAGGAAAGGGGGGAAGTCATTGGGTTTGTTTTCTGTATTGTTGTGCATTGTCTTCGCCACCTCTTGGTGCTGGAGATTGCCAATGTCTGCCTCCATATGATCCCTGAGATTGTCCTCTGCCCCTTGTTCGCCTGTATCTACCTCTTTGGGGCTTGTCAGTGGCTGGAAAGGACCAGTTTTTAGAAAGCCAATTTCTGCTAAAACGAGGTGGTTGTACCTGTAGAAAAGCCTTGACAGTTTGCATAGATTTAGCTTTTTCTTCCATTTTCCGTAGTATCTCCTCAGCATTAGTACCAAATAGTACATCCTTTTGTAAAGGAGCATCTAGCAGTTTAGCTTTCACATGATCAGGCAAGCTTTGTTCCCTAAGCCAGGCATGTCTACGAATGACTGATCCTGTAACAGCAGCTCTAATTGAGGCCTCTAAAGCATCATAGCCACATTGTAAGGTGTGTTTACCCACTTGTTCTGCACTATGCATCATATCCTGCAATTCCTTCAAATCTGGTTGTTCAGTCTGAGACATTTTATTTCTTAATTGTGATAACAGAAACTGCTGATATTTAAGCATATGGAACTGACAATTTAAGGCCCTCATGGCTAGGGTGGCCGAGGTGTATACATTTTTTCCCCACCTATCTAAGGATCTAGATTCTCTTTCGGAAGGTAGCGGATTCTTGGCAGTAGAGGCCTTCATCCCCTTGGGGCCTTGTGAAATGGTTTCAGGGTCAGCATTATGGCCTTTGAAAAGGAATTGGTGAGAGTTAGGAACTCTGTAGTACCTATCAGGTTTGACAGGGGCAGGAAGCAGGGAATCCGGATTAAGACAAGCCTCCGAGTAGACATCATCCAGTATGTCCAAGACAGGAGGACTAGCCAGAGGTCTGTGTTGAGGTAACAAAAGAAATTCCCTAAGCCTTTTCTTGGAATCAGAAAAATCTTGGCCTTCCCAATGGAAGTGTTCCCTCAAAGTGTGCAAGGTTTCCCCAAAAGAGAAATCCTCGGGGGGGGGGGGGATACAGAAGGAATGGACTGTTCTGCATCAGAATCTTCATAAGGGGAGTATGAATGTTCCTCTACATCACAATGTTCTGAGAAAATGGAACCGTGTTCAGAAGAGGGAGAATCTTCCTCCACCCTGGGTCTCTTGTCTGGAGGGGGTTGGGAACCCCTGATTAGAGTAATTAAATCCTCAGCCATTTTGAGCATCTGCTTTTTAGGCATGGGGCCTGGAGATGGGCCCTGTGCAACAGGCCTCTTGGGATGCATGGCTGATTTGGACTTAGTAAAGGTTTTAATGGAAAAGGAAGATGAGGGTCTAAAGACACCTTGGGTGGAAGTGGACCTGTCCACATTAGGAGGCTCAACACTCACAGAGGCTTCGGTGGTTGTAGTCTGAGTAAAAGCCGAGGTACCTGCGGTCTCGGTTTCAGAAGACACCGCCAAGGAAGTGTCGTCGGTAGTCAGGGACTGCATAGGCGTCTTGCTGAGGACCGGACCACGTGTAGCCGGTTTTGGCGTGGTGTCGGTGGAGGCCGTGGACCTCGCTTGTCGGTCCTTGTCCTTGCGTTTTTTGGACAAAACGGTAGTCGGAGTCTCAGATGACATTTTATAATCAAAGGCTTTACCAAAATAATGTTGGGCGAACTCCTCCCGACGCTTAATAGTGCGTTTATTAAAAGTAGCGCAAAGGTGACAGCCCGAGACGTCGTGGTCTGGGCCTAAACAAGGTATGCAGAGGGAATGGAAATCCTTATGCGGTATTTGCTTCCCACAAGAAATACAATTGTTAACTTTGTCTGACATCGGTCTGAGGCAAGAAAAGTTTCCCCAACGGGGTACTTAGCTTTAATGAAGACTTCGGTTTTCCGATTTTTGTAAATTCAGGAGCTGGCCGACCGGCACTTGCGAACTGCTTCTGCTTCGGGCACCGCACGGCAAAAAAGACTGAAGAATATGGCGTTGGCTGTGTCTTGTATACCCCTGTCGCACTGACGTCAGGAAAGAATGCGACAACAACAGACGCCGGACCAAGACTTTGGAATTCGGCCGACCGAGGACCCGCCTGACGGCAGAGAACCCATATGTGATTACTGCAGCTGTATGCACGATGAACATCTGCGGCCCTGCAAGAGGCCTCCAAGGAATCAAACCCATAATGCAAAGTATGCTTTCCAACCTGTTCTGCTGCATGCAATAATTCCTGTAATTCTTTATTTTCCACACAATCAGAAATCAACATAATTTTCTGTTTCAATAGGCTCATAACATGCTGTTGATATTTAAGCATATGACACTGGCAGTTTAAGGCCCTAATTGCCAAGGGTTACAGACGTATAAACCTTCTTTCCCCATCTATCCAGCACCCTGGAATCTCTATCAGATGGGGTAGGATTTTTGGCTGTAGAGGCCTTTACCATCTTTGGGACCCTGTGAGACAGTTTCAGGATCAGCAGCAGGATTTTTGAATAGAAATTTGTGGGAGTCAGGAACCCTGAAATATCTGCCTGGCTTACTAGGAGCCGGAGGTAGGGAATCAAGAGCCATGCTTGATTCTAAAAACAAATCAGCAACAATGTTTAAATACAAGAGTTATAGCCAAAGGCCTATGCTGAGAAAGAAGGAAACCCCTAAGCCTCTTTTTTGATTCAGAGAAATCCTGACTCTCCCAATGAAAACGTTCCCTTAAAGTATGCAAGGTTTCTCCAAAAGAATAATCCTCAGGAGGAGATGCAGATGGGATGGATTCGTCTGCATCTGAATCCTCAGAGTGGTATAGAAAATTCCTGATCAGAAGAAATAGAAACCTGATCTGAAGATTCATAATCAGTGTCTTGCCTAGGCTTCTTAGCAAGGGGGGGGGGGGGTTGGGAACCCTTGATCAAAGTAATTAAGTCCTCAGCCATTTTGATCATCTGTTTTTTAGTCATAGGGGCCAGAGCACATGGCTTATGCATCATTTTTTAGTCTAATAAGTTGTTTTTGATTTTGTTTTTGAAGCTGGCATCTGTTTTATATAAAAATGTTGAGGCCTGAAAATACCCTCAGACACCAATGCCTGCTCAGCGGCTCCAGATCCATCCAAGGGAGAGACATCCACTGGTTCAATACTCAGAGAATCTCACGGCATACCGGACTCCGCATGAGTCTCAGTAGAGGCCTGTGACTCAAAAGTAGCAGGTATCAGGGGCTGCGAAAGCGCCTGAGTACCGGCGACTGGCTTAGGAGAAGCTTCTTCGGTTTTGGACCTCAACGGTCTGTCTCTGTCTTTCTTTGCGTTTTTTGTGAACTTCGATAGTCAGATTGCTATCCAATGACATTTCAGGGTAATTAAATCTGGATCCAAAATATTTTGAAGCAAAAATATACAGACGCTTAATAGTGCGTTGGTTAAATCTAGCACAAAACCGACAGCAAGGCACGTTATGATCTGGGCCTAGGCAAGGAATATAGTACAAATGAAAATCCTTATGAGGTATTTGCTTCCCACAAATAATGCAATTATTAACTTTTACTGACATCGGTAAGGAGCAAGAAAAAGTTTCCCCAACGGGGTACTTCGCTTTAATTGAAGACTTTGGTTCTGAAACTCGAATGCGAAAATTTCAGGAGTCGGCTGACCGGGAATTGCGAACTGCTTCTGCTTCGGGCACCACGTGGCAAGAAATGGTGTCGGCTGCATGTTTTATACCCCTGACGACCTGATATCATGGAAGAGGAGACAGCAACCGACGCAGAACCTAAGACTTTGTTATTCAGGCCGACTGAGGGCAACCTGCCAGCAGATTACCCAAATGTAATGACTGCAACAGTGAAACACGAAGAACATCTGATAGTGCATGTAGCCTGCTTTGAAGCGTAGGTATCTTCTGCAAGATTCCCTTATTGGGATGTGCAGGTAGGCTTCCTTGAAATCCAGTGTTGCCAACCAGGCATCCTTGCCTAGCATAGAAAGCAACTGGTTAAGAGTTAGCATCTTGAACTTTGGGAATCACCAAAAATGTGTTTAGGATAGAGAGGTCTAGGATAGGACGGCAGAAGTTATCTTTTCTGGGCACCAGGAAAAGTCTTGAGTAGAAACCTTGTCCCCTTTCCTCTTCTGGAGCAGGTTGAATAGCCCTGATGCTTAAGAGAGAGAGAGAGAGAGAGAATATGCTTTTGAGTCTTTGCCCACTGATTTGGGGGGTAGACCTGGCCAACCATTTGGGGTTGGTAAGGAGTGAAAGTGGAAACTGTTCCCTGGGAAACTATACTTAAAACCCATTTGTCCTGGGTAATGAGTTCCCATTTTTTGCCTACCGGGCAATCTTTCCCCCCTAAAGGAACAGTTAGTTGTGCAGGGCTTGGAAGATTTAAAGTTAAGTCACTGAGACAGTTTAATATAGGGGGGGGAGTCTTACCACTCCCTGCTTTGGAAGTGGGAGCCCCCCACTGCTTAGTCCTGTAAGAACCTTGGGACTGAAGCCTGGGAGTTCTGCTGGTTCTAGGTTTGGACTGAGAAGGCCTGGAAGAGGCAGGAAAGGACCAATTTTTAGAGGGCCAATGCCTACTAAATCTGGGAGACTGTACTTGCAGGAAATCTTTAAATGTTTGCACAAATTTAGCTTTTTCCTCCATCTTTTAAAGTACTACTTCTGCTTTGTTGCCAAACAAGCAGTCTTGGTTTAAGGGAGCATCCAGCAATTTAGCTTTAACATGATCTGGCAAAGATTGCTCCTTAAGCCAAGCATGCCTTCTAAGTACAGACCCAGTGAGAGCAGCCCTGCAAGATGCCTCTAGTGAATCAAAACCACATTGGAAAGTATGTTTTCCAACTTGTTCAGCAGAATGCATTAAATCCTGTAAATCTTTATTTTCAGCACAGTCAGGAATCAACATCATTTTTTCTTTAAGCAATCCAATAATATGTTGCTGATACTTTAACATATGAAACTGGCAGTTTAAGGCCCTAATGGCCAAGGTTGCATAAGTGTATACCTTCTTACCCCATCTATCCAGCACCCTGAAATCTCCATCAGAGGGTGTAGTATTTTTGACAGTAGTAGCCTTAATACCCTTGTGTCCCTGTGAAATGATTTCGGGATCCACAGTAGGATTTTTAGAGTAACTTGTGACAGTCAGGAACCCTGTAGTATCTATCAGGTTTTCTGGGAGCAGGAGGTAGAGTCAGGGGCCAAGCTAGATTCCAAAAAGGCATCATCAACAATGTCCAGTACAGGGGAGATAGCTAAAGGCCTGTGTTGGGGCAGGAGTAAGAAATCCCTAAGCCTCTTCTTAGAGTCAGAGTAATCCTGGCTTTCCCAGCAAAAAATGCTCCCCAAGAGTATACAAGGTTTCACCAAAAGAGAAATCCTCTGGAAGGGAAGCAGAGGGAATAGAGTCCTCTGCATCAGAATCCTCATAAGTAGATAAGGGTAAATCCTGGTAATCAGAGGAAACAGAAATGTCAGAGTCCTTTATCAGAAGAATCATAAGCAAACTCAGTCCTAGGTCTCAGAGGGGGAAGGGTTGCTTCCCCTGATTAAAGTAATAAGGTCTTCAGCCATTCTTACTTGTTTTTTAGGCAGAGGCCTGACCATGTGGTCTGGGCGTCAATTTTTTAGGCATGGATCGGGATTTTGGCCTTGAAGAAAATGGTGTTGGTTTAATATGCAAGTCCGTAGGCCTGAATACACCCTCAGAAGCCGGTGCCTGCACAGCGGCTCCGGACCCATCCAAGGTAGAGACATCCGTGGGTTCCATAGTTGAAGCATCTCGTGGCATACCAGACTCCGAATGGGTCTCAGTAGAGGCCTGCGACTCAGAAGTAGCGGGCATCAGGGGCTGCAAAAGGGCCTCACTGAGTACCGGCGAACTGGCGACTGGCTTAGCAGAAGCACCATCTGCAGTTTTGGACCTCGGTGGCCTGTCTCTGTCTTTATCGTTGTGTTTTTTCAGAATCTCAGTAGTCGGATGGCTAACCGATGACATTTCTGGATAATTAAACCAAGAACCAAAATATTTAGAGGCGAAAATATACAGACGACGGACAGTGCTCTGATTAAATGAAGCAAAAAAACGACAGCAAGGTACGTCGTGGTCAGGGCCTAGGCAAGGAATACAGTACGAATGAAAATCTTTATGAGGTATTTGCTTTCCACAAATAATATAATTAATTTTTACTGACATTGGTAGGGAGCAAGAAAAAGTTTCCCAAATGGGGTACTTAGCTTTAAGTTGAAGACTTCGGTTCTGAAACTCGAAAACGAAAAATTTCAGGAGTCTGCTGACCGGCACTTGCGAACTGCTTCTGCTTCCGGCACCGCACAGCAAGAAAGACTGATGTAATGGCATCGGTTGCATGTTTTATACCCTTAATGACCTGATGTCATGCAAGAAGGGACAGCAACCGAAGCAGGACCCAACACTTTGTTAATAAGGCCGACTGAGGGTTACCTGCAAGCAGAAAACCCAAATGTAATGACTGCAACAGTGAAACACGAAGAACATCTGACGACTAGCTTAACGGCAGTATCGGCGGAATGTTTGGACCTATTGCTGTCCGTCTCTGTCTTTAGCTTTACTTTTTTTGGAAGATCTGCTGTTGGATGGCTTACTGAAGCCATATCGGAATTCGAGGACTGTAAGGGAAAATATCTAGCTACAATAAGGGCCCAATGACATATAGTTCTGACGTTGAACAAAGCACAGAAGCGACAGCGGGAGACGTCGTGGTCTGTGCCTAAGCAAGTGATGCAGTAAGAAAGTAAGTCTCGGTGTGGTATTTGCTTTCCACAGGTGAGACAAATGTTAACTTTTTCTGACATCGGTTAGTGCAAAAAAATTTATTCCCAATGGGGTACTTAGCTTTAGAAGACTTCTGCTTCAATTCGGAAGACAAAACTCAGATAGTGGCAGATAGGCACTCGTGCGAACTGCTTCTGCTTCGGGCTTCACAGCAAGAAAGACTGATGTAATGGTGTTGGCTGCCTTACTTTATACCACTGATGACCTGACATCAAGTGACAGCAACCGATGCAGGAATACTAAGCCTCTGGTATTCAAGGCGGCCGAGGGCTACCCTGGCAGGGATAACCCAAATGTGATGACTGCAACAGTTAAACACGAAGATCATCCCCAGATTCAAAAGGCCCTTTTAACAAACTTCTGAGTGTTAACTTGTTTTTCTGTTCCTGAAGGACTCGAACTAAAACCATGGCAAATAGAAAAGGAATCCTGCAGGTGGACGGCGCCCAAGCAATACACAAACTACAGTTGTGTACACTTACCATAAATGTAGATGTTCAAGTGTATTCACTGTTGCAGTCATCACACTTGGGTTATCTGCCTGAAGGTACCCCTCAGTCGACCCGAATACCAAAAACTTAATATTTCTGTGTTAGTTGCTGTCACTTCAGGACTGACGTCAGGGGTATAAAAACAGGCAGCTGATGCTATTACATCAGATTTTCTTGCCCCAAATGTCAGGAGCCCCCCAAATAGGGAGCCAAGTTATGCTGGAAAAAACACCACCAGTAAAAGGTACATACCAATAGCCCTGTAAGGGGTGAGTAATAGAGATAGAGAAGGTGAGAGAGAGAGAGTGTCAAGGCGGCTATAGGGTGGGAAACCAGGACTGCAACAGTGAATACACTCGAACATCTACATTTATGGTAAGTATACACAACTGTACTGTGTTCTTTGTGTTTCACTGTAGGAGTCCTCACACTTGGGTTGATTCCCAAAGCTGAAGAATGGGTTGAGGCAGTCAAGAAGAGTTGGGGCTGGCTAGTACGCCCTGCAGGACTGCTGTTGCAAAATCCACCATGGATTTAGAAAAGATAGGCAGGTGGTAATGCTTGGTGAAAGTGTGAACAGAACTCCAGGTAGCAGCATCCAGAATGCCCCTGGTAGAGACTCCCCTGAGGAATGCTGTAGAGGTTGAAGTTGCCCTAGTGAAATGCGTTCTGACCCCCAGAGGGGTTGGTTTCCCTTGGTGTTTGTAACAAAAATGGATACAGTGCGCTATCCATTTGGAGACTGTTTGTTTTGATATGGCCTTGCCCTCTGCCTCTGGTGCAAAGCTGACTAGTAACTGGTCAGATTTCCTGAAGGGCTTAGTCTTATCAAGGTAGAATCTGAGCTGCCTGTGCACGCCTAGAGTGCAGGATCCTTTCCCCTTTATTTTGTGGATTAGGGAAGAAGATTGGCAAATGGATAGATTGGTTGAGAGCCACACTGGACACCACTTTAGGCATAAAAGTAGGGTTAGTCCTGAGGGAGACCCTGTCAGCATGAAAAATAATGAAGGGTTCCACAGCCATAAGAACTTGTAGCTCAGACACTCTTCTAGCTGAAGTGATGGCTAGAAGCAAGGCTGTTTTCCAAGAGAGGAATTTTAACTCTGCTGACACTGCAAGCTCAAAGGGGGGTAGCGTGAGCTTTTCCAGTACAAAGTTAAGGTCCCAAGCAGGGATGGTGGCCTCAAGTTGTTGGCCCCACTCAGGAACTGTTTGATGAGAGGGTGAGAGAAGAGAGGTGGCTCAGTGTTGTAATGAGCAGAGATGGCAGAGGCATGGATTTTAATGGAAGAGAAAGACAGGCCTCTGTGGAGTAGATCTGCAAGGTAAATCCAGGATTAGTGGTTAAGAGGGCAGTGCTGCGTCTGCTCCTTTAGACTGAATCCAGGAACAATACATTTTCCACTTGGCATAGGACTCAAGAATGACATTCAGCACCTGTTTGCTTAGGCTGGCCACTAGGGGATATTTCAAGGAATAAACCAGACTGCAAGGTTCAGGGTTTGCAGTTGCGGATGCAAAATATGTCCCTCCTGTTGAGTGAGGAGGGTTGGGCTCTAAGGTAGGTGCCATGGTGGCACCGGTGACTGACTGCACAGTAGTGGGTACCAGTGCTGGCGTGGTCAGTCTGGGGCAATCAGGATTGCCCTTGGTCTGTCTATCTTGAGTAATACTCTTGTAAGAAGAGGCAGAGGGAGAAATGCATAGATTGAGAGGT
Organism: Protopterus annectens; assembly: GCF_019279795.1. Lineage (NCBI taxonomy): Eukaryota > Metazoa > Chordata > Ceratodontiformes > Protopteridae > Protopterus > Protopterus annectens. Next base: position 1,746,496,218 of record NC_056735.1, read on the forward strand.
TTACCCAACTGGAAGGATAACGCATCCACTTTCCAGGCCCTGCTGTGAGGTGTCCTGGTGGAGAATTTGCTGAGCTGGTGATTGGAGGAGGAAGAGGCAAAAAGGTCCACCTTTGGGGTTCCCCATTTCTGGGTTAGAAGGCTGAAAGTGTTGGGGTCTAATTGCCTCTTGTGTGGGTTTAGGAGATTTCTGTTTAAGTCATCTGCCAGAGTTTTGTTTGCCTGGCAGGAATTGAGCTTGGAGATGAATATGCATGGCTAGTGCCGTGTTCCAGAGGGTCATGGCTAGCCTGAAGAGTGGGTAAGAGTGGGTTCCCCCCTGCTTGTTGATGCACCACATCACTGTGGTGTCAGTTTTTATTAGCAAGGGTCCTGGTGAGAGTAGGGATCTGAAAGCTGTCAGAGTGCTGAAAAGCTAGCATCACTTTTTGGTTGATGTGCAGATGAATTTGACTTCGGCTCCGGTGGCCTTGAATGCCATTGCTGTCTAGATGTACCACCCAAGCATAGTCTGATGAGTCTGTGGTTAGGGTCTGGGCGGCATGGGGTTGTGTAAAGGGAAGCCCCTTGTTTTGTTTGCATGCTGCTGCTGCCCACCAAAGAGACTCTGTCTTTAGACAAGGAATGGTGGTTTCTAGGTCCTGAAAATGGCTGCACCAAAGACTTAAGTACCATTGAAGTTTTCTCCTATGCAGTCTGGCATATGGATTAGTAGAATGCAAAAGGCCATAAACCCTAGAGCCTGCCAGACTTTCCTTGCGGACAGCTGGATTATGGTGACCATTTGAGCGAAGTAGCCTGTTAGGTAGGCTTGTTTTCCTGGAGTAAGGAATGCCATCTGGGATGCAGTGTCCAAGCTTGCTCCCAATAATACAATATTTTGATTGGGGACTAGTTTTTTATTTCTTTTCATTGATAACATACCCCTGGGAGGTTAGAAGGTTCTTTACAAATGTCAGGTGCTGCAAAAGCTTTTCCTGTCTGCCTGAATTAGGCAACCGTCCAAGTAAGGTTATATTTGAATCTTTGGCTGTCTGCAGTAGGCAATGGTTGGAGCCAGGCATTTTGTGTAAATTCTGGGAGCAGTGGATAAGCCAAAGGGAAGTGCAGAGAACTGATTGTGCATAGATCCTGTCCTAAAACTTAAACATTTCCTGCATGAGTCCCTGATAGGGATATGTGCAGATGGGCTTCTTTTAGGTTTAGGGTGGCTAACCAGGCATCTTTGGACAGCATAAGAAGCTGCTGCTGAAGGGTGAGCACTTTGAATTTTGGTACCACCACTAAGGTGTTTAGAATGGAAAGATCTAGGATTGGGCGCCAAGTACCCTCTTTTCTGGGTACCAGGAAAAGTCTGGAATAAAACCCTTGACCAATCTGTTCTGCAGGAACAGGCTGAATTGCCCTTACGGAGAGCAGGGATTGAATTTGGTTTTGTGCCTCTGCCCACTGGTTTGTAGTAAGGTCCGGGAACCCTTTTGGGATTGGCAGTGTGTGGAAGTAAAATTTGTACCTATGGGATACAATGTTGAGGACCCATCAGTCTTTGGTGATGGAGGTCCAGTATTTTGCATGGTGGGCAAGTTTTCCTCCTTGGGGCACAAGCATTTAGGCAGAGATGAGGAGTAGAGCTGAGAAATCATTGTGAATTATTTCTGTAAGGGGGTGGTTTAGCACTCCCTGTTTTAGGAGAGGAGGTACTCCATTGCTTAGATCTCTGCATACCCTGAGACTGTAATCGGGGGGGGGGTCTGTTTCCCCTGGGTCTAGTTTGAGATGGCCTTGAGGGGGCTGGAAAAGGACCAATGTTTCAAGGGGTAATGCCTACCGAATCTTGGAGACTGCACTTGCAAAAAATCTTTGCCTGTCTGCATAGACTTAAGCTTTTTCTTCCATATTTTTTATAACCTCTTCTGCTTTGGTGCCAAATAAATTGTCCTCCTTCAAAGGAGCGTCCAGTAATTTTGATTTGACATTGCCTGGCAAGGTCTGCTCCTTAAGCCAAGCATGCCTTCTAAGTACAGAACCTGTGGCTGCTGCCCTGCAAGATGCTTCTAGGGCTTCAAACCCACATTGCAAGGTATGCTTGCTGTCTTGGCTTGCAGAATGCATAAGCTCCTGTAATTCTTTATTTTCTGCACAGTCAGGAAAAGTAAATAATTTTTGCTCAATAATTTCCAAAATATGTTGCTCTTATTTCAGCATGTGGAACTGGCAATTCAATGCCCTAATGACGAGAGTTGCAGAGGTGTATACTTTTTTACCCCATCTGTCCTAAGCTCGTGAATCCCTGTTAGAGGAGGTGGGATTCTTAGTTGTAGTTGCATTTATGCCTTTAGGTCTTTTGGAAATTACTTCTGGTTCAGCAGTAGGATTTTTGAAAAGAAATTTGTTAGAGTCAGGGACTCTGTAGTACCGGTCGGATTTCCTTGGAGCAGGGGGTAAAGTATAAGGAGTTAGACTGGATTCCATAAAGACATCATCCACAACATTCAGAACAGCAGGGATAGCCAAGGGTCTATGCTGTGGCAAATCTAAAATTTCCCGAGTCTCTTTTTGGACTGAGGATAATCCTGGCATTCCCACTAGAAATGCTCTCAAGGTATGTAGGGTTTCACCAAAAGAAAAATCCTCTGGAGGGGAATGGGATTCCACTGTATCTGAATCCTCATAAGCAGATAAAGGCATGTTTGCATATTCGGAAACCTCAGAGTAGTTGGGTTCTTGGTCAGTTAAAGCTGCCGGGGACAGGTCTCTTTCTCTTAGCAAGGGAAGGCTGGCGTCCCCTAAATAGCATGATCAGGTCTTCTGCCATTTTAAGCTTTTGAGATTGCGGCAAGGAAGCAGGTGCTTGAGTTTGGATCATTGTTTTTTTAGGCGTAGCTCGTACTCTTGGTCTTTGAAACTCGGTAGTTTTAGAACTGAAGACGCGAAAGAAGTCGTCTGTTTGTGCCTAATATCAGTAATGCGAAGAACTTCCTCGGAAGCTGGTGCCTGCACAGTGGCTCTGGACTAATCCAAGGTAGAGACATCTGCAGGTTCTGTAGTCAAAGAAGAGTCTCGCGGCATACCGGACTCCGAACAGGTTTCTGTAGCGGCCTGCAAATCCATTGAAGCGGGCATCAGGGGCTGCAAAACCGTCTCACTGAGTACCAGCGAACTGGCGACTAGCTTAACGGAAGGGTCGTCAGCAGTTTTGGACCTGTGTGGTCTTGTCTTTGTGTTTATCCTTACATTTTTTCGGAAGATCGGGAGACGGATAGCTTACTGAAGCCATTTTGGAATACGGAGATAGAAAGCGAAAAGTATTTAGTGACAATAAGGGCCCAACGACAAATAGTTTGGGTGTTGAACAAAGCACAAAACCGACAGCGAGGTACGTCGTGGTCTGGGCCTAAACAGGTGACGCAGTAAGAATGGAAATCTCGGTGTGGTATTTGCTTTCCACAGGCGAGACAATTATTAACTTTTTCTGACATCTGTCAGAGCAAGAAAAAAGGATCCCCAACGGGGTACTTCGCTTTAGAAGAATTCAGGATGATTCAATTTGGAAACGAAAACTTAGGTAGCGGCTGACTGGCACTCGTGCAAACTGCATCTGCTTCCTTGGCAGGAAAGACTGATGTAATGGCATCGGCTGTCTGTTTTTATACCCCTGACATCAGTCCTGAAGCAACAGCAACCGACGCAGAAATACTAAGTCTCTGGTGTTAGGGCCGACTGAGGGCCACCTGCAGACAGATAACCCAAGTGTGGTGACTGCAACAGCGAAGCACGAACAACATCTAGTGTGTCCATCTGTGAGCGACATTGTATGTGCAAGAATCACAGTTCTTAAAACCGGACTGTTTATTCTCTTTAGACATCCTGTCAAGTCACAATCGGCAAAAACGTCACAACCAGTAATGAAGTCACAAAAATAGTAAATTTGTCTCACAAATCCAAGAACACACCAAACGGATTAGCACGACTACAAAAAAGCAACTACACTAAAAAGAAAACCAAGGTTTTTTTTTTTTTGGAGAAGAAAATTAAAAGGAAAAGTGTTAGAAGATAGTTTAATTTAAGCAACGTACTCTCCTAAGCTGAGGAGATGCCTCTAACTTAAATGGCGAAACCTGGAATTCAGAACAAGGAAAGGGGAGCCCTCTAACTAAAACATGTTAAGCTAGGGAAAGACGGGAAAAGGAATCCTCTAACTTAAACAGACTCACTAAAAAAGGGCAGCTGCTAGATACAAGGCCTAAGAAAACAATGGCTACACAAAGTCAGCAACAAACAGCGAAAATGCCTTTAACTAAGGCAAGGAAGCACTCAAAGATACAGCTATCTAAAGAAATTAGAAATTATTTTGCCACTTAAAACTACTGACAAACCACACAAAAAGTTAAAGTATCCACTTAGCTTGAGCCAGCGAAAATGCAATCCTGAAGCTGCAAGCAGCAAACGAGATCTGGGGAACAGTCGCTAGGCTTCTTGGGATAAGGTGTATCCTCGAGTCAGTGAAAACTCTCGAGTCGGAACTGATGTTCGGTTCCGAACCCAACCATCAAGAATAAAGGCGAGATAGGACAACATAACATTAAGTGTTGCAGAGCAATACACTTTTCCCCAAAATCTATCAAAAGCTCTCCCATCCTTGTCAGAAGGAGATGGGCTGGTAATAACCAGATGTTTAGCAGCAACTGGGTCTGATCTGGGAAGAGTGAAAAAACTTAAGAGCCTGTGGAATTTTATACAATCTGCATTCTTAGGGGCAGCAGGCTGGAAGTTAGGCAAATTATTGGCTATTGCAAAATCATTCAATGCTGAAAGAACAGGAAGAACTAGAAAAGTTTCAGGAAACAATCCAGTTATAATAAATCACAACAGTTCTTCAGTCAATGGAATGTCATTATGTTCCTACTAAAACAACTGATTCATTCAACTAGCAGAAGCCACTCTGTCCCCTGAATCTGAATTGGAAAACTGATGATACAAAGAAGAACTTGACCCCTTCAAAATTATTTTGTGGTTCAGAAACTTGAGCATCTTCAGAAAATGAAAACTCACTCTATTTTAGAAGAAACAGCTAAACTGGAAGGGTGAAGAGCCTGGGCTAGACCCTGAACTAAGCCCAATAAATCATTCTTTACCAAAGTGATTAAATCAGGAGAAGAAAGGTAAATGTTTGCTTAAAACAAAAAAAAATTTCTGAAGCAGCAGAACCATTTCAGCAAAGAAAAAAAATCCCTAAGGATAGGCATATCAATCAGCCTAGCAGAAGGGTATTCCTTGCAACTTCTCTCAGAACAGACAAGGATATCTCTTTCTTGTCAGCCAAGGGCATGCCAACAGCCACAGAGAACACATCTGTCCCCAGTTCATAGTGTAGGGATTACACCAGAGTGAGCCAAGGAAAAAGATGAGTGATCTTAACAAATCAGAAATTGCCACAGCAGTCACCTATTTGCAGCTGAGGCAGCCTGCTGTGGTGGCAAACGTAGTTTGTTAATTTTCTTCTTTTTGTGGCTGGAACAGCCAAGGAACTGGTAGGTTATTTCATGGCTAGCTGCAAAAGATGCCAGATTCCCGGGGAAGCATGGCAAAGTACAGTTTTGTACCTACCATAAATGTAGATGTTAGAGTGTATACCCTGCTGCAGTCATCACACTTGGGTTATTCCTGTTGTCAGGCGGTCCCGCAGTTGGCCTGAATTCCAAAGTCTTGGTCCGGCGTCGGTTGCTGTCGCTTCTTCCCTGACGTCAGTGCGCCAGGGGTATACAAGAGGCATCCAACGCCATTTTCTTCAGTTTTTCTTGCCCCAGATGTCAGGTGCCCCCCCAAAAGATGGTCAGTAGATAGTACCAATAATAAAAGCTTAGCAGAAACAAAACATCCCTCCAGCTATAAGCAAATACACCACAAAGGTTGTATCAGATTTTAAGGTACTGAAATGTTTTAGTTAGGTCAGAGGGAATGGAGGGAGGGTAACTTGGACTGCAGCAGGGTATACACTCGAACATCTACATTTATGGTAGGTACAAAACTGTACTATGTTCATCGTGTTACCCTGCTGCAGTCATCACACTTGGGTACAATCCCAAAGCTAAGGATGGGAGGTGGAGTCAAACAGGGTTAGAGGAGGCTAGAAGGCCCTGCAAAACTGCAGTGGCGAAGCCAGCTCTAGTTTTAGAGTAAAGTGGTAAGTGATAGTGTTTGGTGAAGGTGTGTACTGAACTCCAAGTTGCAGCTTCCAGAAAATCCTGGGTTGGCAACCCCCTGAGGAAGGCTGTAGATGTAGCTGTTGCCCTGGTAGAGTAGGGCCTTATGTTAGCAGAAACTGGTTTTCCATGATGGGTGTAGCAAAAACGTATGCAATGTCCTATCCATTTGGAAATGGTCTGTTTTGAGATCGCCTTTCCTTGTGATGCTGTAGCATAGGATGCAAAAAGTTGGTCAGATTTTCTGAAAGCCTTAGTTTTATCCAAGTAGTAATGTAGTTGCCTGTGAATGTCCAAGGAATGTAGGAGTCTTTCTCCTTTGTTCTGTGGATTTGGAAAAAAGGTGGGTAAGTGAATGGTTTGATTTAGAGCCACACTGGATACCACCTTTGGCATAAAGGAGGGGTTAGTTCGTAGAGAAACTCTATCTTGATGAAAAATGAGGAAAGGCTCTACTGCCATTAGTGCCTGTAACTCTGAGACTCTTCTGGCTGAAGTAATTGCTAGCAGCAGGGCAGTCTTCCATGATATAAACTTTAAGTCAGATGAGAAAGCTGGCTCAAAAGGTGGCAGCGTAAGTTTTTCCAGAACAAAATTTAGGTCCCAAGTTGGTGTTGGCGCTCTCCTGGGAGGCCTAATGTTTTTTGCCCCTCTGAGATACTGCCTTAGAAGTGGACATGAAAATAAGTGAGGATCCGTGCTGTAGTGAGCTGAAATAGCTGAGGCGTGGATTTTAATAGATGAAAAAGTAAGTCCTTTGTGTAACATCTCGGTTAAATATTGTAGAATCTGTGGCATGTCCGGCTGAAGGGTATTTTGGCCTTTAGCTTGGTTCCAGGTGCAAAATCTTTTCCATTTGTCTGAGTAGGCTTTCCTGGTGCTGAGCCTCCTGGCCTCCAGAATGACATCCATAACAGCTTGTGAAAGAGGGGCTGGCTGGTTGCTTAGGTGATTTCCCATGCAACCAAATTTAACGTTTTCAGCTAGCTGTGTAGAATCTGACTGCCTTGCTGTGTGAGTAGACGAGGAATTTGTGGTAAAATCCATGGTGGGCCCTGGGCCATGTTCCTTAGCAGTGGATACCAGTGCTGGCACAGCCAGTCCGGGGCAATGAGTATCATTCGAGGTCTCTCCATCCTGACTTTCAGCAGCACCTTTGTGAGAAGGGGCAATGGAGGAAAGGCATATACTGTCAGAATTTTCCAACTGAATGAGTGTGCGTCCACTTTCCAAGCTTGATGGTGAAATGTCCTTGTGCAAAATTTTGATAGCTGATAGTTTTGGGGGTTGGCAAACAGGTCTATGTCTGGGCGCCTCCATTTTTGAGTTATCATTGCAAATACTTGTGGATCCAGTTTCCACTCGTAGGGATCCATGATGTTTCTGCTTAGGTAGTCTGCCAATGTGTTTTTTTTTTCATAGCAGGAATTGAGCTTGTAATTGAACTTGGTAAGCCAGTGCTGTGTTCCACAAGGTCATTGCTTGCCTGCATAGAGGGTAGGAGTGTGTACCCCCTTGTTTATGTACCACATTACTGTGGTGTTGTCTGTCCTTACACGCTGTCCTGGATGTAAGAGGTCCTTGAAGGCAGTCAGAGATTCTGTACAGCTAGCATTTCTTTTTGACTGATGTGCAGATTCCTTTGATCTGCAGTCCATATGCCTTGAACATGTGTGCCCCCAGGCATAGTCCAATGCATCTGTTGTCATAGTTTGCCTGGCTGGGGGTAAGATGAAAGGCTGACCCTTGTTCAGGTGACATGCCCGTGACCACCATAGAAACTTCTGTTGAAGGCAGGGAATGAGAGGTATCATTGTTTCCAAGCTGTGGCTGTGTTGAGTCCATACGCTTTTCAGGTACCATTGTAATTTCCTCATATGCAGTTTTGCAAATGGTATTAGTAGTATGCAAGATGCCATGAAGCCCAAGGCCTGCAGAATTTTTCTTGCAAGGAGTTGGGTCTTTGTTGCCATTATTTTGAAGTATTGAGTTAGTTGTAGTTGTTTGTCTGGCGTCAGATAAGCCATCTGGGTCGTTGTATTCAAGCTGGCACCCAGGAAAGTCATATTTTGTGAGGGCACTAGTTTTGATTTCTTTTCGCTTACTGTGTACCCTAGGCAATTTAGAAGGTGTTTTACAAAAGTCAGATGTTGTAAGAGAATGTCCTTGCTTTCTGCTTGGATGAGGCATTCGTCCAGGTATGGGTATATTTGAATTCCTCTTTGTCTGCAGTATGCAATTACTGGTGCCAGGCATTTTGTGAAGACCCTGGGTGCAGTAGATAAGCCAAAGGGCAGTGCAGAGAATTGGTAAAGGGTTGAACATGCAATGAAACGGAGGTATCTTCTGCAATTTTGTCTGATAGGGGCATGCAGGTATGCCTCCTTGAGGTCCAACGTTACTAGCCAAGCTTTTCTTGCCCAACATGGGAAGAAGCTGCTGTACTGTTAGTATCTTGAATTTGGGTACTTGCAAGAAGGTGTTTAGAAGTGAAAGGTCCAGAATGGGTCTCCAAGCATTGTCCTTTCTGGGGACTAGAAAGAGCCTTGAGCAAAATCCTTGGCCTTGCTCCTGTGTAGGTACCAGTTGAATGGCTCATGTCCATGAGAGCTGTTATTTGTTTTTGTGCCTCTGCCCATTGATTTTGTGGCAAGTTTGGCATTCCATTTATCCTTGGCAAGGTGTGGAAATGGAATCTGTATCCTTGTGAGATGATGTCTAGGACCCATTTGTCCTTTGTGACTATGCGCCAGTTGTCTATAAAAAATGCTAATTTTCCTCCCAAGTGAGCTGCCAAGAGATTTTTGCTTGGCAGTTTGAGGTTTAAGTCATTGTGTTTGTCTTCTAGTAGTTTGGGACCGGTCTTCTCCTCCCTTCTGTGTTGCAGTGCCCCACTAAGGGATTTGTGCTTGTCCTCTGCCCCTTGGATGTCAGTATTTACACCCCTCTGTGGTCTGTCAGAAGCTGGAAAGGACTAATTTTTTGCTGGCCATTTTCTGCTGAAGCGTGGGGGTTGTACCTGTAAGAAATCTTTGAGCGTCTGCATAGATTTTGCCTTATCCTCCATTTTCTTTAAAACCTCTTCTGCTTTAACCCCAAATAAGACATCCTGCTGTAAGGGTGCATCTAGTAACTTTGCTTTAACATGATCAGGCAGAGTTTGTTCCTTTAACCAAGCATGCCTACGTATAACAGACCCAGTAACAGCTGCTCTACAAGAAGCTTCCAAGGAATCAAATCCACCCTGTAAAGTGTGTTTGCTCACCTGTTCAGCTGCATGCAACAGATCCTGCATTTCCTTGAATTCAGACTGTTAAGGGTGCGTGCTCATTTTTTGTTTTATTTGAGACTTTAGGAATTGCTGGTATTTCAGCATGTGAAATTGACAATTTAGTGCTCTCATAGCTAGAGTAGCTGAGGTGTAAACCTTCTTCCCCCACCTATCTAGTGCTCTGGAGTCCCTTTCAGAGGGTACAGGATTTTTAGCCATAGAAGCCTTAGCCCCTTTGGGACCCTGAAAGATCATCTCTGGGTCAGCAACAGGGCTTTTGTAAAGGAATTTGTGTGAGTCAGGCACTCTATAGTATCTATCTGGTTTGGCTGGAGCAGGAGGCAGAGAATCGGGACTTAGACTAGGTTCTAAGTAATCATCATCCACAATGTCTAAAACTGGAGGGATAGCAAGTGGTCTGTGCTGGGGGAGTAAAAGAAACTCTCTGAGCCTTTTCTTTGAGTCGGAGTAGTCCTGACCTTCCCAGTGGAAATGTTCCCTCATGGTATGTAAGGTTTCCCCAAAGGAATAGTCTCTTCAGGGGGAGAAGCTGAGGGAATGGAATCTTCAGCATCAGAATCTTCATAAGAGGGAAAGGAGTAATACTGTTCCTCAGAGGAGCCTGAGGAAATAGACATTTGATCAGAGGAAGCATAATCCTCCTCTTGTCTAGGCCTTTTGTCTGGGGGAGGGGGGTTGGGAACCCCTGATTAAAGAAATCAAATCTTCAGCCATTTTAAGCATCTGTTTCTTAGGCATGGGGCCTTGAACTGGAGACTGATGTGCAGTCTTTTTTGGTTTTAGAGGAGTCTTAAGCTTAGCATAAGATTTTATGGTGAGAGTAGTCGGTCTGAAGACACCTTCTGTAACTGAAGGCGTTTCCGCAGCACCGGCTTCACCTTCTGCAATGTTGTCGGTAGGGCCTAAATAAAATGGCTGGGTCGGCCTAGAACTCTCTGCTTGAGAATCCGAAATGGTCTGGGGTTCCAATTCTACGGTCGCCAGGGACTGCGTAGGCACCTCACTGAAAACCGGAGAACCGGCGACCAGCCCAGCCGAGGCCTCTGAGTCTGGCTTGGATCTAGGCTGCCTGTCTTTATCTTTGCGTTTTTTATGCAAGCCGGTAGTCGGTTGCTCCGACGGCATAATGTAATTAAATTTCCTACCGAAGTAGTGTCGTGCGAAATCAAAGCGTCGCTTTATAGTTCGCTTATTGAACCTAGTGCAAAACTGGAGAACCGGCGACCAGCCCAGCCGAGGCCTCTGAGTCTGGCTTGGATCTAGGCTGCCTGTCTTTATCTTTGCATTTTTTATGCAAGCCGGTAGTCGGTTGCTCTGACGGCATAATGTAATTAAATTTCCTACCGAAGTAGTGTCGTGCGAAATCAAAGCGTCGCTTTATAGTTCGCTTATTGAACCTAGTGCAAAACCGACAACCAGTGACGTCGTGGTCTGGGCCTAGGCAAGGTATACAATAAGAATGAAAGTCCTTATGAGGTATTTGCTTCCCACAAGAAATGCAATTGTTAACTTTTTCTGACATCAGACTGAGGCAAGAAAAGGTTCCCCAACGGGGTACTTAGCTTTGAAGACTTCGGACTGAAATTCGATTCGAAAATCTCAGGTGTTGGCCAACCGGCACTTGCGAACTGCTTCTGCTTCGGGCACCGCGGGACAAGAAAGACTAAAGAAAATGGCGTCGGATGCCTCATATACCCCTGGCGCACTGACGTCAGGGAAGAAGCGGCAGCAACAGACGCCGGACCAAGACTTTGGAATTCAGGCCGACTGTGGGACCGCCTGACGACAGGATAACCCAAGTGTGATGACTGCAGCAGGGTAACACGATGAACATCAGAAATCCATAAAATATATAAGTAATAAAATATAACTTTTTCTCCTAAATACATAGTAAAAAAGGGGTCTATATTAGAACCCCGAAAGACGAAGACAGCGAATCTGTGTACATCAACACAAAGGCTGATGCACGAAATGAGAGAACACTGTAAACGCCGAAAGGGAGAACGCCGAACGGATTTCCCCAGCCAGCAGGGTGATCGTGGGGATGAGGAAGCAAATCCTTTTCCCCACTGTAGTGCGGTCTCGGAGTTGGTATATTTAAGTAGGGGGTGTGGGGGGTCCAGGGGGGCTTGCCCCCCTGCAAAAACATTTAAAAGTGTTTTTAGCTAGGTTTTTTGGGATGGGTGTATCTTACCTGTATGGCGCTGTTGCTTCCGGTATCATGTTCGGCGTTTACGGTGTTCATTGCAGTCATTGACCTTTATGTGTCGAACTCAGATTCGCTGTCTTCATCTTTTGGGTTTCTAATATAGACCCGTAAAAAAGCACTTTATATATTCCAGGCCCCAAAGTAAAATAAAATAACTTTAGAAAACGTAGCTTTAAATTAGTTTAAATTAGTTTTTTTTCACAAAAGTAAAATTAATAATGCTCCCATTTAGAAGTAAAAGTCACATGACAGTCAATACTTTTTCTTAGCTTTAAAAAAATTAATTCACAGAAAAATTACAATTTCTGTCACAAAAAGTAACAGCGGACTTCCCACCCCAAAAAAGAACTTATCGGCCCAGAAATTGAAAGCGTTAGCCAACTGTTGATCCTTGAAAGCCCATAACAGGAGCTCTCCTCAGTGGCAGGAAAGGTCTGAAGGGCTAAGTGTCCAAACTTGTGTTTTTTCATCAGCTCAGTTTCATCTTTATAATGGTGTGGGCACATGGAACGTGTCTTGAATCTCCGGACATCTGTTGTATCCACAGCAGTACATAACCCATATAGCTAAGGCTACTGCAGCAGTGATCCTAATGATCAACACAGAGGTGTCTTCCCACAGCTATACCACACACACTGTGTATAAAAGTAAATAATGAATAGTGGAGTAAGAAGTGAATGTCATATCATCTGTATAACACTAGAAAGGGAAAAGCCTTTCAAGTAAGCTGTCTCATCAAAAGGTGCTTTATACTTAACATTAAAAAAATCCAGTGAACTATTAGAAAGAGTCCGAATAATGGAAAAGTAATCAGTGTTTACTGAAATCATTAGCCTCAAAGTAGTAAAATAAACCACGTGGGCACAACCAGCCTAAGCAGAAGCTGTTGCACATTAATGTCAGTTAGTAGAAAACTAGCAACTGTATGCAATGAATACGGCTAGAACACTCTTGGTTAAGGAAAAAAAAAAGCATGTGCGTGTGTTTAATGAGCTAAGAGACAGCAGTACTTAAACACCTTATGTCTACTTTACTCACAAAAATGCCAGCTTTATTCTCATTCTCAGTTTGCTGACTAGGCTATTTCTGGTAACAAAGATGTACAATAAAAAGCACCATCAGGGGGAAGAACACTACAAGATGATAAAATTAAATTCTTTAGATATCTCACTTACTGTACATCTTCGACTGGTATTAAGTTTTGAGGATCTTCTTGATTTCTTTTAACTTTCATTTCATTCCAATAATCATTTAGTTTCTGTCCCAGTGCTGCCATAGTCAGCCTTAAGAAAAAAAAAATGTTTACATGGTTTTGTATTCCAGCTTCTGGTTACAACGTCTTGCGGAATTATTCTGTGAAAGTGCATTACAATACTGCACTGTGTTGTTTGTATGCAACTGTACTATTCTCTCCTGGGACTGAGACTGAATTTTTTTTTTTCATTTTGTGATCAGTGCTCTAACTTGGTCAGGAAATTCAAATAAGTAGCTAAATCAATTCAATCACATCTGCAATGGCCAGTTCAATGCTACAAAAAAAATTAAAAAAGGTTCAGGAAATGGTGTATTACAGGGGGAACCTATAAAAGAAAGGATAAACAGCAAAACTGCTACAGTAATACACAACACATAAGCCAATGCATTTTTATAGTACTGACAGTCTTATCTAGAATATGCTAGACAGTAATGTGTGGAGGTAGCAGTGTATAACTGTAATAAAAATGGCTTAAACCCATGGTGAAGACAAATGGAAAACATCAGATTCAAAACAGCCGTACTAATTGTGGGATTTGCTTTCAAGTGTGAACATTATCAACAAGCAAAATAAACAAAATGCACATCATATGCTTTCAATGACCACTTCTAAATCTGATACAAAGTGCAACAACAACCCACGTTACCTTAGCAGTTTCATGCAATATTTAAAACAAGCTTCCCCTGGCAGCATACATACTTGCATACTTATTCTCCGACCCTTTTTCTTGGCATAAACAAGGAAGGTTAATTCCCCAAAACAACACAGCTCTGTTTATGGGGATACGCATTACTATCATTACAAGGGAAACTGCTTAAAAAAATGCAGCAATATTTCTACTACCATACTTAATCCAAGTTACAGACAAGCACTGCATAATATAGGTAGGACACAACAGGCTTCATATTTATGAACATAAGAAATCTACTGAACTCTGAGACAAACCAAAAAGTATTTTAAGAGCAGGCCTTCCTTTTATTTATTTTTTTTATGATCCGAACCACTAAGTGTGTGAAGAAAATACCTGCAAATAATACAACCTAACATTATATTTATGAATGTTCATAAAAATTTCCAACATATTTCTATCACCTTTGTGGGATCTCTAGATATTATTCTTGTCAGATAGTTTGCTACCAATCTTTCTACTTTCTTTTTTTAGCAACTGTACTCACAATTAAACTCTGGTATTACTGTCAAAAAAATGCTCAACAGCAATTTCTTTAAACCTGCATACAGTAAATGCTCACTTATTTTTCCCTAGTACTTGGTAGCTTTACTTCCTCCTGTTCTTAGGGTTACCACCTTTTTATCTTTCCATTTCCTAAGAGATATGCCACACCCCCTGTGGAATGAAAACTCACCCCTTGCCTCAGGGTGAACACACCCCTTTTAGCAAGCCACACCCACAAGCAACATTTTTTTAAATGCGATACACTGACTATATGGGCAGACTGTCTATGGATTCATATCATCTAAGTGTTAAATGGTACTTGATACCCCTATGAACCGTCAACTCCGGCATACACCCCAGCGTTTTCCTATTTCCCTTCCACACTCTTTCCTCCTCATACTATCCGGAATGCTTTTGTTTTATTTTACTAAACATTGCCTTACTTGTCAGCTTTTTCCTACATCCTTTCAACACATCCTAAATTACCAAAAGTATACTGTATTAAGTATCTAAAAGAATGGAATTAAGTTGGGGGGGGGGGTGTCAGGGGCCACAAAGCCACTAGACGTTATTCAGTTCTAAATGCCCGGAGGTGAATTTTAAATATTTTTCCACAACCTTAGGTTCAATGATGGTCTGAACAAAAATTATGACTTAGAAAAGTAAAGTACACTTACCATAAATGTAGATGTTGGAGTGTATTTACTGTTGCAGTCATTACATCTGGGTAATCTGCTGGCAGGCTACCCTCAGTTGGCCTGCTTAAAGTATTGGGTCCTGCGTCAGTTGCTGTCCCTTCTTCAATGACGTCAGGTCATTAGGGGTATAAAACATGCAGCCGACGCCATTACATCAGTTTTTCTTGCCCCAGATGTCAGGTGCTCCCCCAAATGGGGAGCAAAAAATGTATATATATTATTTAAAACACAAAAAATATACCTCCACACAAAAGCAAATACACCCAAAAAGGCTTTTAAGCATAGTAAAAGAAATGAGAAGTATAGTAAGAGAAAAACAGGGGGCTGGAGGGTGGGTAACCAGGACTGCAACAGTGAATACACTCGAACATCTACATTTATGCTAAGTGTACACAACTGTACTATGTTCTTCGTGTTTCACTGTTACAGGCATTACATTTGGGTAGAATCACAAAGCTATGGTTGGGAGGATGGATTTATACAGCATTAGGAGCAGCTGTAAGGCCCTGCAGGACAGCAGTGGTAAAGCCAGCTCTGGATTTAGAGAAGAGAGGTAAATGATCATGTTTGGTGAACATATGAACTGAGCTCCAGGTAGCAGCTTCCAGAATGTCTCCGGTAGTAACCCCTTTGAGAAAGGCTGCAGAAGCCCCTTGGGGATAGGTTTACCATGGTGCTTATAGCAGAAACAAATACAATGGCTTATCCATTTGGAAATAGTCTGCTTTTAAATACCCTTTCCCTCTGCCCCTGCAGCAAATGCCACTAATAATTGCTCTGGTTTTCTTAGAGATTTCGTCCTGTTTAAGTAGAATCTAAGTTGTCTGTGTACATCCAATGAATGCAGAATCCGCTCACCCTTGTTGTGTGGACTGGGGAAGAAAGTTGGCAGACGAATGGTCTGATTAAGAGCCACACTGGATACCACCTTAGGCATGAAAGATGGATTGGTCCTGAGAGCCACCCTGTCCGGATGAAAAATAATGAAAGGCTCCACTGCCATAAGAGCCTGTAATTTTGAAAAACTTCTAGCTGAAGTGACTGCTAAAAGGAAGGCTGTTTTCCAGGAGAGAAATTTTCGGTCTGCAGTAGCAGCTGGCTCAAAAGGAGGGAGAGTGAGTTTTTCCAAAACAAAATTGAAGTCCCATGCAGGATTTGGTGCTCTCCTGGGAGGTCATAAATTTGTGGCCCTTCTGAGATACTGCTTTAGCAGAGTACGAGAGAAGAGGGGAGGTTCTGTGTTGTAATGAGCTGAAAAGGCAGAAGCATCGATTTTTATGGCAGAAAAAGATAGGCCCTTGTGAAGCATCTCAGTTAAGTATTGCAGAATCTGAGGAATATTGGGCATTGCTGTGCTTATTCCTTCTGATTGGTTCCAGGCAAAGAATCTTTTCCAATTGTCAGCATAAGATTTTCTAGTACTAGGCCATCTGGCCTCCAAAATGACATCCATTACTGGTTTGCTGAGGGATGCCAAGGGTGAAATTAGTTGATTAGTCACGCTGCAAGATTCAAAGTTTGTAGCTGAGTGTGCAAAATTTGGTAGTTTTGTTGAGATGGTAGGTAAGGTGTCTGAAGCAGGTGCCAAGGAGGAAGGTGCGACATATTGTGCAGGAGTGGGTACCAGTGTTGGCGAGGCCAGTCTGGAGCAATAAGAATCACTTTTGGTTTGTCCTGTTTGACGTTTAGTAGAACTTTGGAGGCAGAGGGGGAAAAGCATAGATGGATAGGTTTTTCCAGCTGAATGATAGAGCATCCACTTTCCAAGCTTTTTTTGTGATGAATTCTTGTGCAGAATTTGTCCAACTGTTAGTTCTGGGGTGAGGCAAAAAGATCTATGTCTGGGTTCCCCCATTTGCGTGTCAACATGGTGAATACTTGTGGTTCCAGTTTCCATTTGTGTGGGTCCATAAGATTTCTGCTTAGTTCGTCTGCCAGATTATTTAGCTTTCCTGGCAGGAACTGAGCTTGTAGTTGTATCCGATAGGTCAAGGCCGTGCTCCACAATGCCATGGCTAGTCTGCAAAGGGGGTAGGTATGTGCACCCCCCTGCTTGTTTATGTACCACAAAACTGTGGTGTTGTCTGTCTTTATCATTAGTTGTCCTGGATGAAGGTAGTCCTTGAAGGCCTTCAGAGCATTCTATACAGCTAGCATCTCTTTCTGATTGACATGTAGGTGCATTTGATTTGGGCTCCATTTGCCCTGAATGCACTTCCCTGCGAGATAAGCCCCCCCCCCCCAAGCATAGTCTGATGCGTCTGTTAGGGTTTGGGCGGCAGGGGGTAGAGTGAATGGCAGTCCTTTGTTTTAGTGGCAGGCCTCTGCCCACCATAGGAACTCTAGTTGCAGGCAAGGTATAACAGGAATCATTGTTTCCAGGCTGTGACAATGTTGACTCCATAAACTTTTTAAGTACCACTGAAATGTCCTCATATGCAGTCTTGCATATGGAATTAGAAGAATGCAGGAGGCCATGAACCCCAAGGCTTGCAGAATTTGTCTTGCAGACAGCAGGGTTTTTGTGGCCACCTGGATGAAGAAATATATCAATTGAATTTGCTTTTCTGGCATAAGTTAACTCATCTGGGCAATTGCTTTCAAGCTTGCACCCAGGAATGTAACTTTTTGAGAGGGTGCCAAGTTGTGATTTATTTTCATTTATGGTTTACCCTAGACAAGTTAGAACCCTTTTTACAAACGCCAGATGCTTTTGAAGAATTTCCTTGTTTTCTGCCTGAATTAGACAATCGTCCAGGTATGGATATATTTGAATATTTCTTTGCCTGTAAAATGCAATTACTGGTGCCAGGCACTTTGTGAAGACCCTGGGTGCAGTAGATAAGCCAAAAGGCAGTGCAGAAAACTGGTAATGCAAACAGCCCGCTTTGAAGTGGAAGTATCTTCTGCAAGATTCCCCGATTGGAATATGCAGGTAAGCCTCTTAAGTCTAGAGTTACCAACCAGTCATCTTTGCCTAGCATAGGTAGTAACTGTTGAGTCAGCATATTGAATTTTGGAATGTCCAGAAATGTGATGAGAGGATAAGTCCAGAATTAAATGCCATGATTTGTCTTTTCTGGGTACCAGGAAAAGTCTGGAATAGAAACCTTGTCCCTTTTCCTCTTCTGGTACTGGTTGAATAGCCCCCATGTTCATGAGGGACAGGACTTGTTTCTGGGCCTCTGCCCACTGATTTGGGGGCAGATCTGGCTATCCGTTTGGGACTGGCAACATGTGGAAGTGAAATCTTTATCCCTGGGATACTATATTTAAAACCCATTTGTCCTGGGTATAAAGTGGCCAGTTTTGTGCATGAAGTGCTAGTTTTCCCTCCAAAGGGGCGGCTAAGAGGTAAGTGCTTGGTGATTGTAGAGGGAGACTGTTTACCATAGGGAGGTGCCTTGTTGCTTCCAGATTTGTTTTGTTCTAAAAGTTCCTTGTGACTGAAACCTGGAGCCTTTGGAATGTCTTGATTTGACTTGAGTGGCTCTCAAGGGGACTGGAAAGGACCAGTTCTTAGTAGACCAGTGTCTACTAAATCTTGGAGGTTGCACTTGTAAGAAATCTTTCACAGTTTGCATAGATTTAGTTTTATTTTCCATCTTAACACTTCTTCAGCCTTATTACCAAAGAGCTGGTCCTATTGTAAAGGAGCAACCAACAATTTTGCTTTAACATGGTCAGGCAGAGTTTGCTCTGAGCCAAGCATGTCTTCTTAGCACAGATCCAGTTACAGCAGACCTGCAAGAGGTCTCCAAGGAATCAAAACCATATTGCAAAGTATGTTTTCTAACTTGTTCAGCTGAATGCAATAAATCCTGCAATTCTTTATTTTCCACACAGTCAGAGATTAACATCATTTTCTGTTTAAGTAGTCCCATGATATGCTGTCGATATTTAAATATATGAAATTGACAGTTTAAAGCCCTGATTGCCAAGGTTGCAAACGTGTAAACATTCTTACACCACCTACCCAGCACCCTGGAATCTCTATCAGAAGAGGTAGGATTTTTGGCAGTAGAGGCCTTAATGCCCTTGGGACCCTGAAAAATGGTTTCAGGATCAGCAATAGGGTTTTTGAAAAGGAATTTGTGGGAGTCAGGAACCCTGTAGTATCTGTTTGGCTTACATGGAACCGGAGGCAGAAAATCAGGAGTCATACTAGATTCTGAAAAAAAACAATCAACAATGTCTAGAACAGGAGGTATAGCCAAAGGCCTATGCTGAGGAAGTAGAAGAAAATCCCTAAGTCACTCTTTAGATTCAGAGAAATCCTGACTTTCCCAGTGGAAATGTTCCCTTAAGGCATGTAAAGTTTCCCCAAAAGAAAAATGCTCAGTGGGAGAAGGGATGGAATCCTCTGCATCAGAGTCCTCATAAGTAGGAATAGACAAATCCTGTTCATTAGAAGAGTCAGAAGAATTGGAATCCTGCTCAAAAGATTCATAATCGATATCTTGCCTAGGCCTCTTAGAAGGAGGGGTTTGGCTACCCCTGATCAGAGTAATTAAATCTTCAGCCATTTTGATCATTTGTTTTTTAGGCACAAGGGCCTGCACATGTGGCCCAGGCATAGTTTTTTTTAGACATAAATTTAGATTTTGGCCTTAGTTTTGAAGATGGCATCAGTCTAATATCCAAATCTTTAGGCCTAAAAACACCCTCAGAAGCCGGTGCCTGTACAGCGGCTCCAGACCCATCTAAGGTAGAGATCCGCGGGTTCCATAATTGAAGCATCTCGCGGCATACTGGACTCTGAATGGGTCTCAGTAGAGGCCTGCAAATCAGAAGTAGTGGGTATCAGGGGCTGCGAAAGCACCTCACTGAGTACCGGCGACTGGCTTAGGAGAAATGTAGTCTGATTTGGACCTCGGTCTTTTTCTTTGCGTTTTTTAGGTATTCCTGTAGTCGGACTACTAACAGACATTTCTGAATAATTAAATCTTGAGCCAAAATATTGAGAAGCAAAAATATACAGACGTTTAATAGTGCGCTGATTAAATTTAGCACAAAACCGACAGCAAGGCACGTTGTGGTCAGGGTCTAGGCAAGGAATACAGTACAAATGAAAATCCTTAGGAGGTATTTGCTTTCCACAAGTAATGTAATTAACTTTTACTGACATCGGTAAGGATCAAGAAAGAGTTTCCCCAACGGGGTACTTAGCTTTTAGTTGAAGACTTCGTTTCTGAAACTCAAACGGAAATTTCAGGAGTCAGCTGACCGGCACTAGTGAACTGCTTCTGCTCAGCAAGAAAGACTGATGTAATGGCGTCGGCTGCATGTTTTATACCCCTGACGTCATGGAAGAAGGGACAGCAACCGACACAGGACCCAAGACTTAGTTAATCAGGCTGACTGAGGGCAACCTGCCAGCAGATTACCCAAATGTAATGACTGCAACAGTGAAACACGAAGATCATCATTTTTTTTCTTTCATGGAGAAATAACTTGTATCCAAAATTTGCAGTTTAAAGATCACGGCACAGTAGTCCAATAAATTGAGCAATGGTTACCCACAAACTGATAAGAAAATGGTTATGAGGGTACTTAAATCATATCTGGGATGACTACCTTTCTCTCTACCTCACCTTAAATAGATGAAGGCATTTTGTACCTGACCCTCAGGGGTTAAAACTGGAATGGAAGTGAAGGTCATATTTCAAGTTGCTGCAGTCTTCAGACACCTTCACTGTGCTACTTTGAAGTCAAACTTGGATGAAAGTGAAACAAAAAACACTGCAGTACAATATACTCCAACCCATTGTTGCACACCTCCCAAGTGAACCTCATTACGAGGAACGTACCTCATTTGGGGTCTTAACAAGTTCATGTTCCTCGAAGTTCCACATTGAAAGGGTCTGTCACACATTCAGTGTTAGGATTTTTTTTTTTTTTTAAGTGAAATCCATGATAAATAGAAATTAATCATATTAATTCATTAAAGGATCTTCTTTATAAGTAAAACCAGCATATTTTAATCATCCTATGACCTTCCTAGTTGAAGTTGTTAGTAAACCATTAGTATGTGTTCCACATTTTGTCCATCTGTTCCACATTATGAAGGCGAGTGTTCCTCATTTTGGAGATAGAAGGCTGAGAGCTATGCATTGCTGTCAGCTGTACATACATTCAAAACCTATTGCTCTTACATAGCACGCTAGCCCAAGACAAGCTACAGTGACCCCCCCATATATCCCTCGAAGGTACAATTTTGAGAAAAGTTAAAGAAACAAAGATCACACTGTGAAAACCAACACAAGCTGGAGAGTCCTAGCGTTCACACCTCCGAAGTTTGACTCTGGAACATTTAAGAAGTTACCACAGTGTCCCTGGCTTCAATACAAACTAAAGTGATCTCTGTGCCTACCACTGAGTAGGGTTAATTTTACACTAGGTGGGGCCCACAGTAGAGGACCTTACTAAGTCACTTATAAAGCCAGGTAATTTATTCTGAAGTTTTAGTAGTCAGTAGGTAGTGAATCTGCCACAGTTCCCTTAAAGGAGAACCATACCCAAAGACTCAAAAAAAAGTACAGTTTTGTACCTACCATAAATGTAGATGTTCGAAGATCCACATTGCTGCAGTCCTTACACTTGGGTAGTCCGCTGTCCTCGGTCGGCCCGAATATCAAAGTATAAGGCTGACGTCAGTCAAGGCGCATTAGACTGACATCAGGACGTCAGGGTACAAATGCGCATGACCGACGTCATATCCTCAGTCTTTTCTTGCCCCAGATGTCAGAAGACCCTAAACAAGAAAGGTCAAAACACAAAGACAACAAACAACCAACCAACCACCCTAGCACTAATAATATGTACAATATATACAATATACACAATATTTACAATCCAACCCACACAACCGCCTCTAACTACAGAGGGAAGGAGGGAGGGTAATTGACTGCAGCAATGTGGATCTTCGAACATCTACATTTATGGTAGGTACAAAACTGTACTATGTTCTTCATCTCACATTGCTGCAGTCCTTACACTTGGGTAGAATCCCAAAGCAGAGGTAAGGGAGGATGGCACAACTATAAAGAAGCAGGAGCTGCCAAAATGCCCTGTAAAATAGCAGTGGCAAAACCAGCCCTAGATTTAGAGTAAAGTGGAAGGTGATAATGCTTAGAGAAAGTATGCACTGAACCCCCAAGTAGCTGCCTCCAAGATATCTTTAGTTGCCACCCCCCTTAAAAAAGCTGTTGAAGTGGCAGTAGCCCTAGTGGAATGAGGCCTAATCCCAGCTGGAACCTCCTTGCCATGATGGGAATAACAGAAAGCAATGCACAACCCAATCCACTTAGAAATAGTTTGTTTTGACACAGGCTTGCCCTTGAGAACTCAAAGCAAAAGAAACAAATAACTGCTGAGACTGCCTGAACCCTTTAGTTCTGCTCAAATAATATCGCAACTGCCTGTGTATATCCAAAGTGTGCAAAATCTTTTCCCCTTTATTTTGGGGATTTGCATAAAAGGTAGGCAAATGAATAGTTTGGTTTAAAGCCACACTAGAAACCACTTTAGGCATAAAGGAAGGATTAGTACGCAAAGATACCCTATCCTTATGGAAAATTAAGAAAGGCTCAACTGCCATAAGGGCCTGTAATTCAGAAACCCTTCTCGCAGAGGTAATGGCCAACAAAAAAGCAGTCTTCCATGATAAATATTTCAACTAAGCAGTAGCTGCAGGCTCAAAAGGTTGTAGAGTGAGTTTCTCCAACACAAAATTGAGATCCCAAGCAGGAGTAGGAGCTCTCCGTGGGGGTCTTATATTCTTTGCCCCTCTAAGGAATTGCTTAAACAAAGGATGAGAAAACAATGGTGGGTCACAATCATAGTGAGCAGAAATTGCTGCAGCATGAATCTTAATAGAAGAGAAGGACAAACCTTTGTCCAGTAACTCAGTAAGATATTGAAGAGCCACACTTAAATTAGGCTTAGAAACATCAAATGCTTTTGCTGCACTCCAAAATAAAAATCTCTTCCATTTATCTGCGTACACTTTCCTTGTACTAGGCCTTCTGGCCTCCAAAATAACATTCAAAACTTCTGTGGAAGCTGAAACCCTCCAGGGTTTAAAACAGAATATGCCAGGCTGTCAGGTGAAGAGAGTGAAGTTTGACATTGAGTAAATGACTGTTCTCCTGAGACAGCAGGTGTGGAATCAAGGTAAAGGCCATGGAGGCTCCTGCATCAGACTTCTCAGTAGTGGGTACCAATGCTGTCGAGGCCAATCTGGAGCTATTAAAATCATCTTTGGCTTGTCCTGTCTGACCTTCAGAAGTACCTTTGGGAGGAGAGGCAGAGGTGGAAAGGCATACACATGAAGATTGCTCCAATTGAATGAAAGAGCATCCACTTTCCAAGCTGTGGGATGAAAACTTTTGTGCAAAACTTTGGCAGCTGGTAGTTTAGTGGAGAAGCGAACAGATCTATGTCTGGAGTTCCCCATGACACTGTCAATTTCTGAAATACATGAGGATCCAATTTCCACTCGTGGGGATCCATAATTTGTCTGCTCAACACATCTGCTAAGGAGTTCTGTGCTCCCGGCAGAAACCTTGCCTGTAGATTTAGCTTTAAACTGAGAGCAGACTCCCACAAAATCATTGCTTGTCTGCACAGAGGATAAGAATGTGTTCCCCCTTGCTTGTTGATGTACCACATGACAGTTGTGTTGTCTGTTAGAATCAACACCTGCCCTGGAAGAAGTAAATCCTTGAAAGCTATTAATGCAAATTGGACTGCTAACATCTCCTTCAGGTTGATATGTAGATGTAGAAGTCTGGCAGGCCACGTGTCTTGTATCCACTTTCCATTTAGATGAGCTCCCAAGCTTTGTCTGAGGCATCTGTCGTTAGAATCTGACTCGCCTCTGGCCGGGTCACAGAGAGTCCCTTGTTTAGGTGACATTCCTGAGCCCACCACAAAAATTCCTTTTGAATGCAAGGTATTATCTGAATGACAGTGTCCATATCTTGGCAGTGCTGTGTCCATACATTTTGAGATACCATTGTAGCTTCCTCATATGCAGTTTGGCATTGGGAAGCACCAGAATACAAGATGCCATGAACCCCAAGGCTTGAAGGACTGTCCTTGCAGTCAGCCTGGACTGATGAGACAATTGATGGAAGTAAAGAGAAAGATTCTTTTGTTTGTCCGGGGTCAAAAGGCCATCTGGGATGCTGTATTCAGTCTCACACCCAGAAAGCACATGTCCTGAGAGGGTACTAGACTGGACTTTATTTCGCTCACAGAATACCCCAGGCATCTTAGCACTGCTATCACATAGTGTAGATGATGAAGAAGTTCGTCCTTTCCTTGAGCCAGAATCAGGCAATCGTCCAAATAAGGATAGATCTGTATTCCTCTTAGCCTGAAGAAAGCTATCACTGGAGCCAGAACCTTCGTGAACACTCTGGGCGCAGTAGATAAGCCAAAGGGCAATGCAGAGAACTGATAATGAGAAGTCCCAGCCCGAAAATGTAGATACTTCCTGCAACTTAGCCTGATAGGAACATGAAGGTAAGCCTCCTTGAGATCCAGAGTCACCATCCAGTGATCTTTGCCCAGCAGAGGTAAAAGCTGTTGTAATGTCAACATTTTGAACTTGGGAATGTCCAGATAAGTGTTGAGGATAGATAAATCCAAAATTGGTCTCCACGTGTTCCCCTTCTTTGGTACTAGGAACAGGCGAGAATAAAATCCTAGGCCCACTTCTGACAGAGGGACCGGTTGTATGACTCCTATTTGGAGCAGCAGAGAAATCTGCTTGTGAGCCTCTATTCTTTGCTGAGGAGGAACGTCTGGCATGCCTTTGAAAGGAGGCAAGGTATGGAAATAAAACCTGTAACCTTGGTGTATGATATCCAATACCCATCTGTCTTGGGTAATTAAACTCCAATTTTCCTTGAAAAGTGCCAACCTTCCTCCCAAAGGTGCTGCCAGACGAGAAGGCTCTGGCAGCTGAAAAGGTAGGTCATTGGGTCTGTTTACGAAAGGACTGACCCCTGCCCTCACCCGAAGACTGTGCAGGTGAACTCCCTGTTCTAGGCCTGAAAGAGCCCTGAGCTCTGCCCCTACCACGCCTAGACCTACCCCTAGACTGGGAATCATAAGAAGGATACGCCCACCCCTTGGTAGGCCAATTTCTGCTAAACTTCGGAGGCTGAACCTGCAAAAAATCTTTAACAGTCTGCATAGACTTAGCCTTGTCTTCCATTTTCTTTAAGACTGCCTCAACAGGTGAACCAAATAACACATCAGATTGTAAAGGAGCATCTAAAATCCTTGTCTTAACATGGTCAGATAAATTCTGATCCCTTAGCCAGGCGTGCCTGCGAAGAACTGACCCAGTCGCAGCCACCCTAGACGAGGCCTGTACAGCATCAAAACCACATTGCAAAGAATGCTTACCCACTTGTTCAGAGACATGTACCAAATCTTGTAACTCTTTACACTCAATACCTTCCGCCAGAGCATCTACCTTAGACTTCAATTGAGATAGTAGATAGTTTTGGTATTTCAACATGTGAAACTGGCAATTCAGAGCCCTCATAGCTAGGGTGGAAGAAGTATAGACTTTCTTTCCCCATCTATCCAAAGCCCTGGCCTCTTTATCTGGAGGAACCGGATTTTTAACAGAAGCCTTAACACCCTTAGGCCCCTGACTAACAGTTTCTGGGTCCGCCCTAGGACTCTTAAAAAGATACTTATGAGCTTCAGGCACCCTATAATACCTATCCGCCTTAACAGGAGCAGGAGGCAAAGAATCAGGATTAAGAGAAGCCTCTGCAAACACATCCTCCACAACATCCAGAACAGGAGGTATAGCCAAAGGCCTATGCTGGGGTAAAAACAGAAATTCCCTAAGCCTTTTCCTGGAATCAGAGAAGTCCTGACCTTCCCACTTAAAATGCTCCCTCATGGAATGAAGAGTCTCTGAAAAAGAAAAATCCTCAGGAGGAGAAGCAGAAGGAGTAGAATCATCCACATCAGAATCAGAATAAGGAGAATACTCCTGCAAGTCTTCAGCAAGACTCTGAAACATCTGAAGCCTGCTCAAAACTCCCCAACTCAGGTTCCACCCTAGGCCTCTTATCAGGAGGGGGCAAAGAACCCCTAATCAAGGTAATCAAATCTTCTGCCATTTTAAGCATATGCTTCTTGGGCACAGATCCTGAAGAACTAGGAGTGACACCAACTGAAGCTAAACCTGGCCTGCCTCTGGGAGAAGCCTTGGAAACAGAAGGAGAAGGCCTAACCACCCTAGGAAGGGAGGGGAGTACAGTAACCTGAGAAGCCCCTTCAGCCTGACCTGCCTCCTGAGAGGCCACATCCTGCAATAACAAGGTCTCCCCCTGGGACTCCAGAGAAACCTCCGGTGGAACCACCGGCTCCACCGACACCTCTAAAGAACCGGCGTCCGGTACGGACGACTCGTGTAACCTGGGCTTAGCTGCCTTATCCTTGCGCTTCTTAGAAGAAGCGGACGCCGGAGCATCCGACGGCATATTATAATTGCACCGCTTCCCGAAGACTAACCTGGCACAATCTAACCTTCTCTTAATAGTGCGCTTATTGAATCTAGCACAAAAGCGACACCCAACAACGTCGTGCTCAGGCCCTAAACAAGGAATACACAAAGTATGATAATCTCTATACGGTATCTGTTTCCCACAAGAAATACAGTTATTCACTTTTTCTGACATCCGGTAAACCACCGAGGCAAGAAAAAACTAAAATATTCCCCAACGGGGTACTTAGCCAACTTTGACTCGGTCTGAAACTCCGAATTCGAAAAATTTCAGAACGCCGAACGGCACTTGCAACGCTGCTTCTGCATCGGACCATGCGGCAAAAAAGACTGAGGATATGACGTCGGTCATGCGCATTTGTACCCTGACGTCCTGATGTCAGTCTAATGCGCCTTGACTGACGTCAGCCTTATACTTTGATATTTGGGCCGACCGAGGACAGCGGACTACCCAAGTGTAAGGACTGCAGCAATGTGAGATGAAGAACATCGTATTCCATCATGGTTTGGCATTTCCTACATTTTAATACCACTTTGGGACTATTTGCAGGTTTTTAAATATTTTTATATGTAATTTCTGCATCTCACCCCATTGGGTCTAGGATCATGAAGTCTGCCTCTAGGTATCCCACAATGCAGTGCTTTTTTGTATATATAAAAAAAAAAAAAATACAGCATTCAGGCCTATTTCTTCCTTAACTTCCTGTCACTGCATGCATACACTGCTGTCTTTCCGTCAGTTTTAAGTAACAGTTCAGCCGTTCAATGACTACTTGAAACACAAACAGTGCAAATGCCACAGAACAGACTTTCAAAGTGTGTTTTATTGCTGCTTCTTTTTGGAATGGCTAAATTGCTGTCTTTTGTGAAGCCTCAATTGTACTACTTTGACTCATCTCCCTTCACAATTAACTTCCCTAGCTGTCAAAGTGCTAAGGGAAATTTCAGCTTTTACTTGCTGTGATCGACAGCTCACAGCAGGAGACTTGACTCACTATTTCCTTGTTCCAGCCTTAACTTTTGGTATGGGTAGGGGAAGGAATAGGGAGCTGTGACATCAAAGCATGGGTGGTTTTTAGGATGGTTTTGGTGATGTCAGTTTGGGGAGGGAATTGGCCAGATTCATTTGGCCTTGGTGATGCTGACATTAAACTGGAGACTGCAGCAAGTTTATCAGAGTGGAATAAAAGTTTTTTTGAAAGTGAAACCACCACAGTACGGTAAGGTACTGTTCTAGTGGTGAGAAACAGTCTATTTAAAATATTTTAAATGCTGTATTGTTGTTTATTCATAGTAGGGACTGTAAATAACCAGTAAACAGGCTTGTCCCACCCACCCTCCCTATTTATGGCTTGTAGTATAAATTTGGTGGCTTTTGCAGTTGCCAGCTCCACCACATTCTACCTAATAAACTCTTTCTGCACTTACTTTTAGTCCTTTTTAATTTAATTGCATTTTTTAAACTGTGCTTGGTCTAATATTGCTACATATTCAAGTGTGCTAGCTTGCACTGCATGTGAATTTGTTTACTACTGTTTTAGCTACTTTTCTGTATAAAAAAAAAAAAAAAAAAAAAAACTTTAAGCCTGTTTCCTACCTTTCCTTAACTAGTGTTTCAGACACAGATTTGCTGTATCCAGGACTGTATGTAAGCTTCTGAGCCCCCCAAGCCTTTCTGTGTTGGAGGGAAGCCTTCTAACTTATCAGTGGAAGTGGTAAGCACTAGGTAAACCTGTCTACCACATTTCTGGCCTAGAAATTTTAGTTATTGGTTGTTTGGGCAATCTCTTCCATCTCTCTCAACTTTCTGATGTGAAAGCTTGCATTTGCAATTGTTTCTGTCCTGTAACTCATCTAGTGCAGATACAGGTTCTTAGTTGTAGCACTTTGCTTATTCGTGCTCAGCACTTGTTCAGAACTTGTAAGCACTAAATAAGCTAATAATTACTATAGCACTCAACCTTCCTCATTACCTAGAGGAAAACAGTTTTTGTACTTATTTTTCACACTTGCTTAGAGAAAAACAGCTCTTGCACTCACTTTTCCTTGGTTATCTAGAGGAAAATAGTTTTTTATTCAGGCATGTCCAAGGGTCAGCTCCCAGTTTTCTCTCCCAACTGATGAATCTGGGCATCTTGAGGCAATGTAGAAATTGCCTCATGTACACAGACAACCCTCTCCTCCTACCACCCAACACAACCTGTGAGAGATGCACTTATCTAGCCAAACTGGAGGTAAAGCTCTCTCCAACCAAGACTGAACTTAACAGTCATGAGGAAAAGGTAAACATTTGCTCCACACCACACTAATCACATAGTCTCCCTAAATCTACACCACCAAAATCCACACATAGCAACACAAAAACATTCGCAGAGGCTCTCAATAATAATCTGTCTAAGCAACAGAGACCTCCAAAGCAGAAATGCAAGCAACCTCCATCCCCCAAACACAACCCAAATGAGAGACAGCCCACAGACTCAGTGTGCCACTCAGCCACAGCCAATAAGGCAAAACAATGTACCCAACACACTAGTCATAGGTGACTCTAGTCAGGCACACTGATGTCCCACTCACCAGGCTAAACAAGGAGAAGTTACTGTCAAGCTGCCTGTCGGGTGCCAGGATCAGCCACATAACCCACGCACTCAGGTCACTCCAAAAGTACAAATATGACTCTGTCATTGTCCATGTTGGTGTGAATGACCTGAGACGTACCCTCCCTGGACTACATGAAAAGAGACATGGAAGAGCTCTCTGATCTTGTAGCCCATGCAGGTATGACCCTAGCCCTGAGTAACATTCTGCCATCGCCCAGAATGATACCGCAGTACAAGGACAAAATAACTGACTTCAACAATTGGCTAAGCTTCTGGTGTCATTCTAAGGGGATCCAGCATCTGTCTGCGTGGGATGACATGGTCGACAGACCAAGATGTTTTGCCACAGATGGCCTGCACCTTTTGCCCCTGGGATTCCGGATACTGGCTAAGGGTCTTGCTGCCCCGATAGTGCCTTTTTTAGGCAAGGCTCAAATGACAAACTCACCACCGTAGCAGGAACAGGCAAGCAAAAACTTTTAGTTATGTACTCACCATAACTTCAGATGTTTGGGATCCATCTCGCCTACATTCTGACTGATGGGTTCGGAGCCGATCCCTCGGCTCCGACTCAGCACGCTTATGCTATAGAGCGAGTCCTCTAATTGGCTGAGCTATCTTTATCCCAGGATGTACCACCACTAATCCCCCAGATCTTGTTTGTCCGCATTCATGCACACATGCACAACTTGTTTATATAACATTGTTAGATGTTTCAAGATGAAACAACAGGATTCGGACCTTCTGATATCCTCTGATCTCCAAGGAAGGGGGAAGGAGGGTGGGTTATTAGGAATGTAGGCGAGATGGATCCCAAACATCTGAAGTTATGGTGAGTACCTAACTAAAAGATGTTATGTGATCCTATCTCGCCTACATTCTGACTGATGGGACAGCGTCCCTAGCACCTAAATCCCGGGTGGCTCATTGGAAAACACTCCTGAGCACTGTGGAACCAAATGAAGCTCGTCCTCTAGATGCCACATCTAATTTGTAGTGGGAAATGAAGGTGTGCGGGGAAGACCATGTAGCCGCAGCACAAATGTCACCAATAGCAAGCTTAGAATGAAATGCTACCGAAGTAGCCATAGCTCTTGTAGAATGAGCCTTGACAGAGGTGGTAAGCTCTTTGTTAGAATAAATATAAGCTTGAGTGATACAGTCCCTGATCCGTTTGGCAATAGTGACCTTTGTGACAGCGTTGCCCAATTTGTTTTCTGCAAAGGATACAAACAACTGATCTGTTTTCCTTGATTGTTTGGTCCTATCTAAATAAAAACGCAACTGTCTGTGGACATCTAGTGTGTGGAATATAAACTCCGCTTTATTAGAGTATTTTGGGAAAAAAACTGGAAGCTCTAACGATTGTTGCAAGCATAAAGTAGAACAAACTTTAGGAACAAAGGAAGGATTTGGTCCGAGGGATACTCTGTCTGTATGAAAAACCAAGTACGGGGGTTTAACTGACAAAGCTTGAAGCTCTGAAACCCTTCTGGCTGAAGTAATCGCCACTAGAAAGGCTGTCTTCCATGATAGAAACTTTAGATCACAGGTAGCTGCCAGTTCAAAGGGAAAAGAAGTCAAGGCATGCAACACTATATCGAGATCCCATGGAGGTGCAGAATGAGAAATCGGAGGTCTGAACAGAGCAGCACCTTTCAAGAAGATCTTACACAATCTGTTGCTCATTAAAGGTGGGTCTATGGATTCATGAAAATTAGAAATTGCTGCCAATTGTACTTTGATGGTAGAAACTGAAGAGCCTTGATTGAAAAGAGAGGTCAGAAATTTTAGTACTTCTGCCACGGGAGTAGAAATGGGGTCCAGGCCTCGGAGTTGAGCCCAAATAGCAAACCTTTTCCATTTGCTAGAATACAGTTTCTTTGTAGCAGACTTGTGGGCTGAAGATAATATGTGCACAACATCTGGAGCCAGTGTATGACTCCTGACTATCGTCGGAAGAGGAGGAGCCAGGCCGTCAATTTTAAGGTGTGTAGGGACTGGTGTAATAGTCCCGACTGATGAATCAGTAGGTCTGGGACCTGGTCCAGGAACCACGGACCTTCCAGAGCATGTTTCCAAAGATAGGGAAACCACACTTGACGAGGCCAGTAAGGAGCAATTAAGATCATCCTGCTCCCTAAGAGAGATGCCTTTTGAATCACCCTGGGGAGGAGAGGAACTGGAGGGAAGGCATAAAGCAGGCCGGTGGGCCAAGGATGG
Source organism: Protopterus annectens (assembly GCF_019279795.1). Taxonomy (NCBI): domain Eukaryota; kingdom Metazoa; phylum Chordata; order Ceratodontiformes; family Protopteridae; genus Protopterus; species Protopterus annectens. Next base: position 1,746,527,410 of record NC_056735.1, read on the forward strand.
ACTAATGCGTCCATGGGGCTCTTCCCGGAGCCGGGGTTAGGGAGAAAAATTCTTTGCACTTCGCATTCAGAGGAATCGCAAAGAGGTCGCAACACGGAACTCCCCATTCGCTGAAAATCTGCCTTGCAACTGCCATATTCAGAGACCATTCGTGAGGAGAGAGGATGATTCTGCTCAATCTGTCGGCTATGACATTGGACTTGCCCGGTATGAGAGTAGCCACTAGGAAGCGTTTGGTCGAGACTGCCCATTCCCAAACTCTCATGGCTTCTCTGCAAAGAGGATAGGATCTGGTCCCTCCCTGTTTGTTCAGGTACCAGACCACTGACATGTTGTCTGAGTGAACAGCAATTACGCCCTGAGGGAGATAATCGTGAAGGGCTTGAAGGGACAGGAGTACTGCCCTCATTTCTAGGATGTTGATGTGAAGAGGAGTCTTTTCCGGGTGCCATTTGCCTTGGACTGACCTGCCCAGGGAATGCCCCCCCCCCACCCCATCTGGGAGGCGTCCGTGGTCAAAGTGGCCGCCGGAGGAGGAAGAACAAAGTCGTCCCTGATCCAAATTGGAGGACACTAGCCACCAGCGAAGGTCCCGCTTGCAAGATTCTGTGATCCATATGAGGTGATTGAGAGGGAGTTCCTGAAAGGACCACAGAGTTGAAAGCCACTGGAGGATTCTCATGTGCAACCTTGCCAAGGGAACTAGCAGAACCGTGGCAGACATGGATCCCAATAGCTGCAGGACCATTCTGGCTGGGGCTTTGGACCTGGGGAGTAAGGCTCGAACTTGATTTTGAATGGTTTGAATTCTGTCTGTAGGTAGATAGACCCGCATCTGGTTTGAATCTATCTCTACCCCTATGAATCTTATTCTTTGAGATGGCCGCAACAAAGACTTTGACCAGTTGAAGGTGATTCCAAGGGAATTGCCCAGAGATATAGTGGCTTGTAGGCTCCGCAGAAGTAGATGCTTGGAGGTGGCAGTTAAGAGCCAGTCTAGGTACGGAAACACCTGGAATCCTAGACTTCTCAGGTGAGCAGTCACTACTGCCAAGCATTTGGTGAACACCCTGGGGGCTGTGGTGAGACCAAAGGGCAGCGCACGGAACTGAAAATGACTGCCTCCTAGGCTGAAGCGCAGATGTCTCCTGGACGTTTGATGTATTCTGATATGATAATACGCGTCCTTAAGATCTAAGGAACACATCCAAACACCCTTCTCCAACAATGGGAGAATGGTTTGTGGAGTGACCATTCGGAACTTGGACTGACTGACTGAACGGTTTAGGATGCTTGGGTCCAAAATGGGCCTCAAGTCCCCGGTCTTTTTTGGCACCAAAAAGAATCTTGAGTAAGTCCCTAATCCGATCTGGTCTGCGGGGACCGGTTGGATGACTCCTTTTTGCAGCAGTTTTGAAATTTCTGAGGCTGCGGTATCCCGTTGACTGGGTGGCGGGTCCGGGATTTTTTTGGACTGAGGGGGGGGGGGCGAGAGAATGGGATGGAGTAACCTCCGGCGATAATTCGAAGCACCCATTGGTCCTGAGTGATCCCTTCCTAGGCCTTCAGGTGCTTCGAAAAACGACCCCGACTGGCTCCGGAGCAGCACAGCCGGGCAATCCCTCAGGGACTATGAAAGGCTGAAGAGCCACGAAAGGACTCGCGGTCTCCAGTGTTGCGAGGGCCTCTGCCGCCTCTGGGACGGCGTCTTCCAGATGAATTTCCCCCTCCTCTGCCTCTGGAGGGGGAACCTTCCTGCTGAGAGGGGTATGACTTCTGAGATCTACGGAACCACATTTTCCCTCCTCTTTTAGTTTTGGGATAAGGCCGAAAGGGAGTGGAAAATCGTGCCCCTACGGCAGTCAGAGTCTTACCCTCCTGTTCACAGCGGGTAAGTGTGTCTTTTACCTTGTGTCCAAACAGGGAGGACCCATCAAAGGGGGCGCCGGCAAATGAAGACTTAAAGGCCTCCACGAAATGACACAGGCGGAGCCAGGCTTGTCTCCTTAGAGCAATGCCTGTACCCGCCGCTCTACTCGCCCCTTCAGCCGCATACGAAATGAGCCTCATGGACGAGTTCGAAATGGACGACATTGTAGCCAGCTGAGATCCAACCGTCTGGGCCAGCTCCTCAGGCAGGTTACCCAAGAGGGTATCGGATAGCTCCTTAATCAGATCCCTCTGAAATCTCGTAAAGGGCGTCAGGTAGTTCAAAGACCTCAGTGTAAAGGCCGCTGAACTAAGGGTGCGCTTACTGTACCGATCCATGCTCCTAGACTCCTTATTAGGAGGATGGACGGACGTAGAAGCCTCTGCTACATCTTGCTGTGTAGCAGATGCCACCACCATAGCATCTACAGCCACACCTTTCGTAAAGAACTCTCTATCCGGGGGCGCAGAGAGAAATTTGTTCGGACGAGCGGGCACCGGTTCCACAGAGTCTGGGTGTTCCCACGCCCTTCGACAGATCAAATCCAAGAGCTCGTCGAAGGGCGGAGACACCCAGGAGGCGGAGGGCTGAGCCCTGAAGGCCTTCAGGAACACCGACTCATCAGCAGAGGGAGGTTTGGACTGCCAGCCACCTCGTTGTTTTAAGGCTTCCAGGATGTCTGCAAAGGAGACCATCCAAGGACGACTTGGGGGACCCCTCTGCATCATCGAGATCAGTGTCAGATGTCAAAGACTCGTCAGGGGAGTCAACGTGCTTCCTCTTGCATGTTCTCTTCCTGGGAGGTTCTTCCGAAGAGGCTTCAGAAGGACCTCCAGGAGTGGGAGAAACCCCAGCGGGGGTAACCTGAGGCCCAGGGGCTCCGCTGTCTACGGACAGGGGGACTGCCAACGACCCAGTCTCCAAATGTAGGGAAGGAGCTGGGGAAACTGTGGAGGTAGCCAAGGAAGATTTGGCTAAAGCACTCCTCATAGCCCTGAAGGCGGGACCACCAGAATCCTGGGAGGGTCCCTCCGTGGCTACGACAGTGGACGGTACTCCCGCCGACGCACCAAGAGGGAGACTTGGGACCAAAGCATCAATCCCAAGCCTCCCCAGGGCCAAGGAAGAAGTCCGTGCACTGAACTCCACCCAAGAGCCGGAGTCGGAGCAAGGGTCGGGCCCGACCTAACACCTCCACTGGTTCCACCAGCACCTGCTCCAACGGTGCCGGCTGTTGGAGGAGGAAATACAATAGGAGTGGACCATCGGCTCCGGCCAAATGGGCTGGAGCCGAAACCATCTTTTGGAACACCGGAGACTGGAAGAGTCGAAGGAGCACCCTGTCGATGTCCGAATCAGACATCTTGGATGATCTCGAGGATACCGATCGGGCCCGAACCGATTTCTCCATCGGCTCCGAAGGGCTCGGGACCGCTCGAATGACTCAACAATTATCGGCTCCGAGGAAACTTTCAGGGAAATTTCCCTCGGTGCCGATAAGGACTTTGGCTCCGAGGGGGAAGAGTCTGAGCCGATGACCCTTATCAGCTCCAATATCAGTGGAGCCGATGAGGGTGACCGCCTCGATGCCCCAGACCTCGCTCCAAACCAGAGGGGTCGAGGCTGGAGGCATCGAGGCAGACCGTTCACCTCGGCCGAAGTCCGTGGAGCCGATGGAGAAGTCTGCTTAGTTTTCTTAGCGGTCGGTTCCGACTGACTGGTCGGAGCCGACGCTTTCCTCTTTTTAGAAGGAGACGGAGAGGAAGATAAAGCCTCCTCGAAGGAAGGCTTGATTAATCCTTTGAGGATTAATTTGTTTTTCCTCTCCTGGAGGACTCTGGAAGAAAACGCATGGCATACACTGCACGATTCTTGCAGATGTTTAGCACCTAGACAATAGACGCACGAGGAGTGGTCGTCCGTTATGGACATTTTGAAGCCACACCTCGTGCACTTTTTAAACCCGGAGGGTTTATGCTCTAGACATAATCAGGCTAAAAAAGCAGATAAAGTACAGTTTTGTACCTACCATAAATGTAGATGTTCGAAGATCCACATTGCTGCAGTCCTTACATATGGATAGTCCGCTGTCCTCGGTCGGCCCGAATACCAAAGTATTAGGCTGACGTCGGTCATGGGCGCTCAGATCTGACATCAAAGCGTCAGGGTATAAAAGCGCATGACCGATGTCATATCCTCAGTCTTTTCTTGCCCCAGATGTCAGAAGGCCCTAAAAAGAAAGGCCACAGCCCAAAAACAGGATACCTCCCAAAAACATGCCCAACAACAACCATCACCCAAACCATATAACCATGCCAAACTACAGAGGGGAAGGTGGGAGAAATTGGACTGCAGCAATGTGGATCTTCGAACATCTACATTTATGGTAGGTACAAAACTGTACTATGTTCTTCATCTCACATTGCTGCAGTCCTTACATATGGGTAGAATCCCAAAGCAGAGGCAAAGGGAGGATGGCAAAATCATAAAGCATTAGGGGCTGCTAAAATGCCTTGTAATATTGCAGTGGCAAATCCAGCCCTAGACTTAGAATAAAGAGGAAGGTGGTAATGCTTGGAAAAAGTATGTACTGAACTCCAAGTGGCTGCTTCCAAAATATCTTTTGTAGCTACCCCCCTTAGAAAGGCAGTAGAAGTGGCAGTAGCTCTAGTGGAATGAGGTCTGATTCCAGCCGGAATCTCCTTACCATGATGGGAATAACAGAAAGAAATACAAAACCTAATCCATTTAGAAATAGTTTGTTTTGAAACAGGTTTTCCCTGAGAACCCAAAGCAAAAGAAACAAACAACTGCTGAGACTGCCTGAACCCCTTGGTTCTGCTCAAATAATAACGTAACTGCCTGTGTATATCCAAAGTATGCAAAATCTTCTCCCCTATATTTTGGGGGTTTGCATAAAAAGTAGGCAAATGAATAGTTTGGTTCAAGGCCACACTAGAAACCACTTTAGGCATAAAGGAAGGATTAGTGCTAAAGATACCCTATCCTTATGAAAAATCAGGAAAGGTTCCACTGCCATAAGGGCCTGTAATTCAGAAACCCTTCTTGCAGAGGTAATGGCCAACAAAAAAGCAGTCTTCCATGATAAATACTTTAACTCGGCAGTAGCTGCAGGCTCAAAAGGTTGTAGAGTAAGCTTTTCCAACACAAAATTGAGATCCCAAGCAGGAGTAGGAGCTCTACGTGGGGGTCTTATGTTCTTTGCCCCTCTAAGAAATTGCTTAAACAAAGGATGGGAAAATAAAGGAGGGTCACAGTCATAGTGAGCAGAAATGGCTGCAGCATGAATCTTTATCGAGGAGAAAGACAAACCCTTGTCCAATAACTCAGTAAGATATTGAAGAGAAACACTGAAATCAGGCTTGGAAACATCAAAGTCCTTCGCTTTGCTCCAAAGAAAAAATCTCTTCCATTTATCAGCGTAAACTTTCCTTGTACTAGGCCTTCTGGCCTCCAAAATAACATTCAAAACTTGTTGTGGAAGCTGAGACCCTCCAGGGTCTAAAACAGAAAATGCCAGGCTGTGAGATGCAGAGACTGAATCCTGACATTGAGGAAGTGATTGCCCTCCTGAGACAAAAGATGCGGAATCAAAGGCAGAAGCCATGGAGGCTCCTGCACAAACTCCTCAGTAGTGGGTACCAGTGCTGTCGAGGCCAATCCGGTGCTATCAGAATCATGGATGGCTTGTCTATTCTGGCCTTCAGGAGTACCTTGGGAATGAGAGGCAGAGGTGGAAAGGCATAGACATGAAGATTGCTCCAACTGAATGATAGAGCATCCACCTTCCAAGCTGTAGGATGAAACATTTTTGTGCAAAACTTTGGCAACTGGTAATTTAGTGGAGAAGCGAACAGATCTATGTCTGGAGTCCCCCATAACACTGTCAACTTTTGAAACACATGAGGATCCAGTTTCCACTCGTGAGGATCCACAATTTGTCTGCTCAACACATCCGCTAAGGAGTTCTGTGCTCCTGGTAGAAACCTTGCCTGAAGATTGAGGTGTAAACAGAGCAGTCTCCCACAAAATCATCGCTTGCCTGCAAAGTGGGTACGAATGGGTTCCCCCTTGCTTGTTGATGTACCACATGACAGTAGTGTTGTCTGTTTGAATCAACACCTGTCCTGGGTGAAGTAAATCCTTGAAAGCCATCAATGCAAATTGGACTGCTAACATCTCCTTCAAGTTGATATGCAAATGTTGAAGTCTGACAGGCCACGTGTCTTGCACCCATTTTCCATTGAGGTGTGCTCCCCAAGCCTTGTCCGAGGCATCTGTCATTAGAATCTGACTCGCCTCTGGTCGGGTCACAGAGAGTCCCTTGTTTAGGTGACATTCCTGAGCCCACCACAAAAATTCTTTCTGAATGCAAGGTATTATCTGAATGACAGTGTCTAGATCTCGGCAGTGTTGTGTCCATACATTTTTGAGATACCATTGAAGCTTCCTCATATGCAGTTTGGCATTGGGAAGCACCAGAATACAAGATGCCATGAACCCCAAGGCTTGAAGGACTGTCCTTGCAGTCAGCCTGGACTGTAGAGACATTTGATGGAAATAAAGAGAAAGGCTTTGTTTGTCCGGGGTCAAAAGGCCATCTGGGAAGCTGTATTCAGTCTCACACCCAGAAAGCACATGTCCTGAGAGGGTACTAGACTGGACTTTGTTTCGCTCACAGAATACCCTAGGCATCTTAACACTACCATCACATACTGTAGATGATGCAGAAGTTCGTCTTTGTGTTGTGCAATAATCAGGCAATCGTCCAAATAAGGATAAATCTGTATTCCTCTTAACCTGAAAAAGGCTATCACTGGAGCCAGAACCTTTGTGAACACTCTGGGCAGTAGATAAGCCAAAGGGCAATGCAGAGAACTGATAATGTAAATTTCCAGCCCGAAATACCTCCTGCAACTGGGCCTGATAGGAACATGAAGATAAGCCTCTTTGAGATCCAGAGTTACCATCCAGTGATCTTTTCCCAACAGAGGTAAAAGCTGTTGTAACGTCAGCATTTTGAACTTTGGAATGTCCAGATAAGTGTTGAGGATAGATAAATCCAAAATTGGTCTCCACGTGTTCCCTTTCTTTGGTACTAGAAACAGGCAAGAATAAAATCCTAGTCCCACTTCTGACAGAGGAACTGGCTGTATAGCTCCTATTTGAAGAAGTAAAGAAATCTGCTTGTGAGCCCCTATCCTTTGCCGAGGAGGAATGTCTGGCATGCCTTTGAAAGTAGGCAATGTATGGAAATAGAACTTGTAGCCTCGGTTTATAATGTCCAATACCCATTTGTCCTGGGTGACTAAAAGCCAGTTTTGCTTGAAGAGTGCTAACTTTCCTCCCAAAGGAGCTGCCAGGGAAGAAGAATCTGGCAGCTGAAAATGCAGGTCATTGGGCCTGTTTACGAAAGGACTGGCCCCTGCCCTCACCTGCAGATTGTGCAGGTGAACTCCAAGTTCTAGGCCTGAATGTACCGTGAGCTCTGCCCCTGCCACGTCTAGATCTACCCCTAGAATGAGAATCAGAAGAAGGGTAGGTCCACCCCTTAGTAGGCCAATTTCTACTAAACTTTGGAGGTTGCACCTGCAAAAAATCTTTAACAGTCTGCATGGACTTAGCCTTGTCTTCCATTTTCTTCAAAATCGACTCCACAGGGGGACCAAACAAAACTTCAGACTGTAAAGGGGCATCCAGAATTCTAGTTTTAACATGCTCGGACAAATTCTGATCCTTAAGCCAGGCGTGCCTACGAAGAACTGAACCAGTGGCAGCCACCCTAGAAGAGGCCTGTACAGCATCAAAACCACACTGCAAAGAATGCTTACCCACCTGTTCAGAGACATGTACTAAATCCTGCAATTCTTTACACTCTATGCCCTCTGCCAAAGCATCCACTTTAGATTTTAGCTGAGAAAGGAGGAAATTCTGATATTTCAACATATGAAACTGGCAATTTAAAGCCCTCATTGCTAAAGTAGAAGAGGTATACACCTTCTTACCCCATCTATCCAAAGCTCTAGCTTCCTTATCTAGAGGAACCGGATTCTTTACAACAGAAGCTCTAACACCCTTAGGCCCCTGACTAATAGTTTCTGGGTCCGCCCTAGGACTCGTACAAATATTTATGAGCCTCAGGCACCCTGTAATACCTGTCCGGTTTAACTGGCGCAGGAGGCAAAGAATCTGGATTAAGGGAAGCCTCCGAGAAAACATCTTGAACAACATCCAAAACAGGAGGTATAGCCAAGGGTCTATGCTGTGGTAAAAACAAGAATTCCCTAAGCCTCTTCCGTGAATCAGAGAAATCCTGTCCTTCCCACTTAAAATGCTCCCTCATGGAATGCAGAGTTTCTGAAAATGAAAAATCCTCTGGAGGAGAAGCAGAAGGAGTGGAATTCTCTGCATCAGAATCCGAATAAGGGGGAAAATCTTGAATATCTTCAGCAGAAGAGTCTGAGTCATCTGAGGCCTGCTCCAAACTTTCCAACTCTGGCTCCACCCTGGGCCTCTTATCAGGAGGGGGCATAGAACCTCTAATTAAAGTAATCAAATCTTCTGCCATTTTAAGCATGTGCTTTTTAGGCACAGACCCTGAAGTACCTGGAGGGACACCAGAGGAAGGCAAAACAGACCTGCCCTTAGAAGAAGCCTTAGAAATAGTAGCAGAAGGCCTAACCACCTTAGGCATAGAAGGGAGAACAGAAACTTGAGAGGCCCCTTCAGCTTGACCTGACTCCTGTGAGACCACATCCTGCAAAATCAAAGTTTCCCCCTGAGACTCAACCGAAACTTCAGCCGGCTCCACCTGCTCCACTGTAGTTTCTGCAGGACCGGCGTCCGAAACGGACGAATCAACTTGTCTAGGTTTCAAGGATTTGTCTTTGCCCTTCTTCGTGGAAGCGGGCGTCGGAGGATCCGACGGCATATTATAATTACACCGCTTACCAAAGACTAACCTAGCACAATCTAACCTTCTTTTTATAGTGCGCTTATTAAACCTAGCACAAAACCGACACCCGACTACGTCGTGGTCCGGTCCCAAACAAAGAATGCAAAGAAAGTGATAATCCCTATGCGGTATCTGTTTCCCACAAGAAATACAATTATTCACTTTTTCTGACATCCGGAATTAACTGAGGCAAGAAAAAACAAAAATATTCCCCAACGGGGTACTTAGCCCAACTTGGTTTCGATCTGAAACTCAGAATACGAAAATTTCAGAACGCCGAACGGCACTTGCAACGCTGCTTCTGCATCGGACCATGCGGCAAAAACGACTGAGGATATGACGTCGGTCATGCGCTTTTATACCCTGACGTTCTGATGTCAGATCTGAGCGCCCATGACCGACGTCAGCCTAATACTTTGGTATTCGGGCCGACCGAGGACAGCGGACTACCCACATGTAAGGACTGCAGCAATGTGAGATGAAGAACATCCACAATTAAACAACAAAGGGTTTGACACAAGGACAAAAAATATATATGCCACTAGATTAGTTGAATATTTAAACTAAAGAACTTTTTTTTTTTTTTTTTTTTTTTACACACAAGATTGTTCAAGCGAGAGAGAAAGGGAGAAAAAGAGGGTCAAGACCCTCTAACTTAAACGGGTACTTGACCCACACACAACCGCTAAGGTAGTAGTAACCACGGGGGAAGGCCCCTCTAACTTAAACGGGAACCTTCTCTGACAGGAAAAAACACGAAAATTTTAACCAAATTCCACAAAAACACTCGTACACAAAGAATAGCCGTTAAAACAGCTTTTGGGTTTAAATGAAGCAAATACTGACAGGAAAAAAGCCTAATAAATAGTACTTAGCCCAGCCAATGTTGAGACCACGTCCAAGCTCTGTAAGCAGCAAACGAGATCTGGGGGATTAGTGGTGGTGCATCCTGGGATAAAGATAGCTCAGCCAATTAGAGGCCTCGCTCTACAGCATAAGCGTGCCGAGTTGGAGCCGAGGGATCGGCTCCGAACCCATCAGTCAGAATGTAGGCGAGATAGGATCACATAACATCTGAGGGTAATGCTACTCAATGCTAGAAGCCTAAATCTCAAAATGCACTCACTCGAAGCACTCCTTAAAATGGAGAACATAGATATCTGTGCAGTGACTGAGACCTGGTTCAAGTCTCCAGAGAGCACCCCTGCACTACCAGGCTATAACTCATACCACACTTTTCGGCCATGTAACCTGGAATGAAACACCAAAGGCGGAGATGTGCCCATATTCATTAAGGATAACCACACCTCCAGGCTAATTGCTCAGCATAATGCATCCGAGGTTATCCAAATGCAACCAACTCTGGGCAAAACTGCAATCCAAATTGTAGCTTGCTACAGATCCCACACCATGCCCCAGGATTCCCACTCCTCTTTTCCTGATGTACTGGAAAATATTAGGGTTCAACCAAACACCCTAATAATGGGTGACTTCAACTACCCCTCCATTAACTGGGAAAACTACTCGTGTACCAACTCCTTAGCTCAATGCTTTCTGGAATTCATTAGCTCCAATGCCCTGGATCAACTTATCCACACCCACACCAGGGGCAACAATATCCTAGACCTAATCATTACCAACATGAGTGGCAGGTGTTCTACACCTGAAGCCAACTCCTCGTTGGTCCGATCTGACCATAAGCTAATCACCCTTGATACCACATCCCGCCCTAACCCCCCATTAAGTAAACGACAGTAAAAAATTTTCTCCAAAGCCAACTTCATGCTTCTTAAGACAGAAGTGGTGAACTTCAGGACACCCATGCAGATGGACAATACAGTTACAACTGCTGAATCCTACACAAATGCACTCTATAAGCACTTACACGAGTGCATGGATCGTGTTTATACCAAACAAAACAACGTCGCTATCCTCCAAAAAAGGAAGCCAATCTGGTGGTTCCTTGCCATAAACAAACTGTACAACAGAAGGAAGAAACTGTTGCAAAAGAGAGTAAAATCTGATGAGTGGAGGAGCTCCCTGGTCAGCCACAGTAAGAAGCTGAGATCCCTTATAAGATCCTCCAAAGCTAGCTACGAAAAACAAAATCACCACTAATTCTAAGGACAACTACAAAGCATTCTATAGCTATGTCAAGAATCTCGATGGCAACACCCAGATCTGCTGTAAGTTACAGCACAACGGCACAAAAATTACAGAACCAACTGATATTGCCAACATCCTGGGATATAAGTTCAGTGCTAACTTTACCTCCCCTCACCCCCTAAAGGGCCCATATCTATACAGGAAGAATGTAGAGTCCCTGTAATCACAACTATGCAGGTAAAAGCTGCACTCTTCTAAAGCCAAAAACACAGCATCCATGGGACTGGACAACATCCCAAGCTGCGTTTTACATGAACTTCATAACAAACTGGCTCCCCAATTAAGCACCATGTTCTATAATAGCTTCGTATCAGGCTTTATGCCTACTGAATGGCGCACAGCAAGTTATCCCACTCCACAAAGGGGGAGCCACCACTGATCCCAGTAAAGTACAGTTGTGTACCTACCATAAATGTAGATGTTTGAGTGTATTCACTGCCGCAGTCATTACTCTTGGGTTATCCTGCTGGCAGGCTACCCTCAGTTGACCAGAATTCCAAAGTCTAGGTCCGGCGTCAGTTGCTGTCGCCTCTTCCCTGACGTCTGTGCGCCAGAGGTATAAAAGATGCAGCCGATGCAATTTTCTTCAGCTTTTCTTGCCCCAGATGTCAGGTGCCCCCACACTGGTAGGCTGAAAAAAATATGCCAAGAAAAATGCATGCACAAAAATAACATTTCCTTCATCTACAAGCAAATACACCACATAGGTTGTATACGACAGAGAAGTGCAGATAAGTCCCAGCAAAGAAAAGGGGGGTGGTGGGTGGGTAACCTGGGCTGCAACAGTGAATGCACTCGAACATCTACATTTATGGTAGGTACACAACTGTACTATGTTCATCTTGTTTCACTGTTGCAGTCATTACTCTTGGGTTGAATCCCAAAGCTGAGGATGGGTGGCTGGGCTAAATAGGATTAGGAGAGGCTATGAGACCCTGCAGAACTGCAGTGGCAAAGCCTGCTCTAGATTTAGAGTAAAGAGGTAAGTGGTAGTGCTTTGTTAAAGTGTGCACTGAACTCCAAGTTACAGCCTCTAAGATATCTTTGGTTGGTACTCCTCTGAGGAAGGCTGCTTTAGTGGCTGTTGCTCTGGTGGAATGAGGCCTAATGCCTTTAGGCACTGATTTGCCATGCTGAGAATAGCAGCAACAGATGCAATGGCCTATCAATTTAGAAAGAGTCTGTTTTGAGATAGCCTTTCCTTGTGATCCTGCAGCATATGACACTAAAAGTTGCTCAGTCTTTCTGAAAGATTTAGTTCTGTCCAAGTAGAAGCGTAACTGCCTGTTTATGTCCAAAGAATGCAGAATTTTCTCACCCTTGTTATGTGGATTTGGATAAAAGGTAGGCAAAGTGAATGGTTTGGTTGGGGGCCACACTGGACACCATCTTATGCATAAATGTAGGGTTTGTCCTCAGAAAAACCCTGTCTGGATGAAAAGTGATAAAAGGTTCCACAGCCATAAGTGCTTGCAACTCCGAGACTCGTCTTGCAGAGGTTATTGCTAGTAGCAGAGCTGTTTTCCAGAATAAGAATTTTATATCTGCTGTTGATGCTGGCTCGAAAGGGGGCAGTGTGAGTTTTTCCAAAACATAATTGAGGTCCCAGGCCGGAATTGGTGCTTTCCTTGGAGGCCTAATGTTTTTGGCCCCTCTGAGGTACTGCCTTATTAAAGGATGAGAAAAGATAGGTGGTTCCGTATTGTAATGGGCTGAAATGGCAGAGGCATGAATCTTAATTGATGAGAAAGAAAGGCCTTTGTTCAGCATCTCAGTTAGGTATTGTAAAATCTGAGGGATATTTGGTACACACGTGTCAATGCCTTGTTCCTGGTTCCAAGCACAGAATCTCTTCCATTTTTCTGCATAAGGTTTTCTGGTACTGGGCCTCCAAGATAACATCCATAACAGCTTTTGAAAGAGGAGTGTTCTGAATGGCCCAAACTGCAGAATCCTGTATAAACGCATTCTACGGACATCTCCAGGAATGCATGGATCATGCTATCCCAAACAAAACCAAGACCCAATCATCCAAAGGCAGGCGTCCAGTCTGGTGGACCCCTCCCATAAATAAACTGCACAACAGAAGGAGGAAGCTACTACATGATAGAGCACAATCCCTAATAGGGAAGGCACCTCTGATCAGTACTAGCAAAAAATTACGACCCCTCATAAAATCCTCCAAGGCCAGCTTCAAGAGAAAAATTGCACAGGACACCAAAGACAATCATAAGGCTTTTTTCAGTTATGTTAGAAACCTGGGATGCAACTCCCAGACTTGTTCTGAGTTGATTCTAAACGACAAAAAATACACTGAACCCACAGATATCACCAATATCCTGGCAGACAGGTTCAGTGCAAACTTCGCCACCCCCCCTCCCCCCAAAAGAGAAAGTATCTATACCGGCAGAGGGCTGCCTCCCAAACATCTCTGATGCTCAGGTGAAGGCTGCCCTCTCCAAAGCAAAAAACACTGCTTCCATGGGACCAGATGGCACCCCAGGTTGCGTCCTACATGAACTCCAAGAGGAACTAATCCCTCAAATAAAACAGCTATACAATCTCAGCCTCACTACAGGTTATGTGCCCACAGAATGGCGTACAGCAACAGTGGTCCCACTCCACAAAGGTGGATCCTCTACGGACCCTGGAAACTATCGCCCCATAAGCCTGACTAGCTTAGTCTGCAAGGCTATGGAGAGGATCATCATGGAGCTCATAAACAAAGACATTGGGGACCTACAGACACTAGATCCTACCCAGTTCGGCTTTGTCAAGGGCAGATCCTGCTTTTTGAACCTGGTTGACTTCTTCGAAACAGTCACCAAAGCCATAGATGAAGGGAAGGTAGCCCACACAGCCTATCTGGACCCTGCAAAGGCATTTGACACAATACCCCACTCGGGCATCATAGATAAGCTATCAAGCTTAAATATAAACCCCTATGTCACAAGATGGGTCGCAAACTGGCTCAAAGACAGAACCCACAGAGTGAGAGTTGCTGGAGCCATGTCCGACTCAAAACCAGTCACAAGTGGCGTCCCACAGGGTTCTGTCCTGGGACCACTCTTGTTCGGTATATACTTTTCCGAGGAACAGGCAAACGTGGGAGGACTATGGCTCACCAAGTTCGCAGACGACTGCAAACTGGGCGCCATAATCAACTCTCCACCTAACACAAACATCCTTCAAAAAGGTCTCACAGAGACATATAACTGGTGCCAGTGCCATGGTTTAAAGCTAAATGCCAAAAAATGTATAGTCATACCCTTTGGCAAAAACAATGTGCCCACAAATTACCACATAGGCGGAAACCCATTAAGTACAGAGAAAGTTATTAGGGACCTGGGGACCCAAGTTGATAGCAATCTCTCCTTTGAAAACCACATTGCCAAAGTGGTTAGAAAGACCTTCCTACATAGCCCACCTCATCACGAAGGGTTTCACATCTAGATCAAGAGAGGTAATCGTGCCCCTTTCTTCATCCCTCATCAGGCCCATCATAGAATACAATGCCCCTTTTGGGATGTACCTTACCAGACACCTGCAGCAATTAGAAAGACCCCAAAAGTATCACACCAAGAGGATCAAGGGTCTCAAACAGATGCCATATGCTGCTCGGTTAAAAAAACTCCAGCTCTACTCAGTTGCATACCGCCTACTTCGAGGCAATCTATGCCTGACATACAAAGCCATGTCAAATCCAGAATTAATGGACATGCTCCACCTCAGTAAATCAAAATCCCTTAGAGCCACACGCTCGAGGGACTTGAACCTCAGCACAGAAATAAATAGAACTTGCTGGAGGGACAGGTTCATAACCCAGAGGCTCCCTTCGCTCTGGAATAGAATTCCAGTTCATGTGAGGCAGAGCACCTCACTGAATCTCTTCAAGAAGAATCTCGATAGGTGGATGGGGGGTCGTAGGTTTGTCCCAGGGATTACTCCCGTGTCACTGTTAGACAGAGGCACAGTAAACTAAACCTTAAAAAGGGCACAGTAAACTCAAATCAAGGGGTGGCGTAAGCCATACAGAATCGGGCTAGGCTTATAATTGCCCCAGGGCATATAGCCTAGTATGAACCTATGAATGGCTACATTATCCACCATGCTGACAGATTTAAGGTCCTGAGCTGGCTGTGCAGGATCCGATTGTTTTGTTGGGTCAGCAAGTGAGAAGTTTGAGGCAATATCCATGCTGGGCCTTGAGACAAGCTCTTTAGGATTGGGTACCAGTGCTGGCGTGGCCAGTCTGGGGCAATCAGTATCATTTTTGCCTTCTCTTGTCTGACCTAGAGTACCCTGGGAAGGAGACGCAGTGGAGGAAAGGCATACACTGTTAGATTTTTTCAGCTGAAGGATAGGGCGTCCACTTTTCATGCTTGCTTGTGATAAATCCTTGTGCAAAATCTCTGCAATTGGCAGTTGTGAGGGGAGGCAAAGAGCTCTATGTCTGGGCATCCCCATTTCCTTGTTATCATGCTGAAGACTTTTCCATTCGTGGGAATCCATGAGGTTTCTGCTTAGTTCGTCTGCCAGAGTATTTGTTTTTCCTGGCAGGAATTGTGCTTGCAGGTGAACTTGAAAAGTCAATGCTGTGTCCCATAAGGTCATTGCTTGTCTGCAAAGGGGGTAGGAATGTGTACCTCCCTGATTGTTTATGTACCACATGACCGTAGTATTGCCTGTCTTTATCAGTAGCTGTCCTGGATGAAGGAGGTCCTTGAAAGCTGTCAGGGCATTTTGAACAGCTAGCATCTCTTTTTGATTGATGTGAAGATGCATCTGGTTTGCAGGCCATGTGCCCTGAATACAATTTCCTGCCATATGGGCCCCCCAGGCATAATCTGACGCATCCATTGTCAGTGTCTGTCTGACTGTAGGTATACTGGAATGGCAGACCTTTGTTGTGGTGACAGGCCTCCATCAAAACTCCTGTTGCAGGCAGGGAATGAGTGCAATTACTGTCTCCGGGCTGTGGCAATGCTGAGTCCAAACACTTTTTAGATACCATTGTAGTTTCCTCATATGCAGTCTGGCATACGGAATTAGCAGAATGCAGGATGCCATGAAACCCAAGGCCTGCAGGATTTTCCTTGCAGATAAGTGGGTTTTTGTTGCCAATTTCTTGAAGAAAGAAGTCAGCTGGCTTTTGTTTGTCTGGTGTGAGATAAGCCATCTGGGCAGTTGTATTTAAGCTTGCACCCAGGAATATTATCTCTTGAGAGGGCACTAGTTTTGATTTCTTTTCATTTACTGTGTACCCTAGGCCAATTACTACTCTTTTTACAAACGGCAGATGCTTTAGAAGAATGTCTTTGTTCTCTGCTTGAATTAGGCAGTCGTCCAAGTAGTGATATATTTGAATTGCTCTGTCTGCAAAACGCTATTACTGGTGCCAGGCATTTTGTGAAGACCCTGGGCACAGTAGATAAGCCAAAGGGCAGTGCAGAGAATTGGTAATGCATTGAGCCAGCTATGAATCTGAGGTATCTTCTGCAAGATTGTCTGATTGGGACATGCAGGTATGCCTGTTTTAGGTCCAAAGTTACGAGCCAAGCCTTCTTGCCCAGCATGGGCAGTAGCTGCTGTACAGTCAACATCTTGAATTTTGGAACTTCCAGAAACGTATTTAGTATAGACCGGTCCAGTATTGGTCTCCAGGTTTTGTCCTTTCTGGGCACTAGGAAAAGTCTGGAGTAAAATCCTTGCCCCTGCTCTTGTTGTGGTACTTGCTGAATGGCCCTCATGTCCATGAGGGCTGTAATTTGTTTTTGTGCCTCTGCCCATTGATTGTGTGGCAGGTCTGGCATACCTTTTGACCTTGGTAGGGTCTGAAAATGGAACCTGTAGCCTTGGGACACTATGTTCAGGACCCATTTGTCTTGGGTAACCATCTGCCAATCTGATGAAAAAAGTGCTAGTTTTCCCCCTAAGGGGGTTGCCAAAAGAAAGGTGCTTGGATCTGGCAGAGGAAAGTCATTGGGACTGTTTCCTGTAAGGTTGTGATTTGTCTTCTCCGCTTTTGGAGGTAGGAGCACCCCATTGTTTAGGCCTGTATGAGCCTTGGGACTGAGATCTGCCTCTGGGATGCCTGTATCTGCCTCTTTGTGGTCTGCCTGACACTGGAAAGGACCACTTTTTAGAAAGCCAGTTCCTGCTAAACATGGGTGGCTGTACCTGTAAGAAATCCTTAACTGTCTGCATGGATTTTGCTTTATCCTCCATTTTTTTTAACACCTCTTCTGCTTTAGTACCAAACAAAGTATAATGCTGTAATGGTGCACCTAATAATTTTGCTTTAACATGATCAGGCAGATTCTGTTCCTTTAACAAAGCATGCCTTCTAACAGAACCTGTAACAGCGGCCATGCACGAGGCCCTCCAGTGAATCATAACCACATTGCAAAGTATGCTTTCCCACTTGTTCAGCTGCATGCAATAAATCCTGCAAATCCTAGGTCTCTGAACATTCAGTATTAGTCAACAATTTCTGTTTAAGCAGTGACATTAAATAGTGCTGATATTTAAGCATATGAAACTGACAATTTAAAGCCCTTACAACCAAGGTAGCAGAAGTGTAGACTTTTTTCCCCCCATCTGTCTAGAGCCCTGGAATCCCTATCAGAGGGGACAGGGTTTTTTGCAGTGGAAGCTTTAACCCCTTTGGGACCCTGAGATATAGTTTCTGGGTCAGCAGCAGGGTTTTTATATAGGAATTTATGAGAATCCAAGACCCTGTAGTATCTGTCTGGCTTAGCAGGTGCAGACAGGCCGGACTCTGAAAATACATCTACAATGTCTAGACACAGGTGGAATAGCAAGGGGTCTGTGATGAGGAAGTAGCAGAAAGTCTCTGAGCCTTTTCTTAGATTCAGAATAATCTTGGCTCTCTCAGTGGAAATGCTCCCTCATGGTATGTAGGGTTTCCCCAAAAGAATAATCCTCAGGAGGAGAGGCTGAAGGAATGGATTCTTCAGCATCAGAGTCCTCATAGGGAAGCATGGAATAATCCTGTTCAGAAGAGGAATCCGAGGAAAATAGAAACCTGATCAGAAGAATCACACTCTGTCTCTTGCCTAGGCTTCTTATCAGGAGGGGGATGGGAGCCCCTGATCAAAGTAATTAGGTCTTCGGCCATTTTGAGCATCTGTTTTTTTAGGCATGGAAGTCTGAGTAGAAGAATGCTGTACTTGTTTCTTTGTCTTTAGAGCTGCTTTAGTCTTTGAAGCTGAAGATAGCTTAATATATAGTTGTGTAGGTCTGAAGACACCCTCAGAAGCAGATGCCTGCTCAGCGGCTCTGGACCCATCTGAGGGAATGATTTCCGAGTGTCCAATACCTTGAGTATCCAGAGGCCCAGTCGGCTCCACGTGGGAGTCGGAAGCAGCCTGTGGCTCTGAGGTAGCGGGCGCCAGGTGCTGCAAAAGCACCTCACTGAGAAGCGGCGACTGGCCTAGCAGAGGCCTCGTCGTCTGTTTTGGACCTCGGATGCCTATCCTTTCCTTTGTCCTTGTGTTTTTTGTAAACTCCGGTTGTCGGCTGCTCCGACGGCATTATATAATTAAATCTTCGGCCAAAGTAATGAAATGCAAAATCGAACCGATGCTTAATAGTGCGTTGGTTAAATCTAGCACAAAACCGACAGCTAGCAACGTTGTCATCAGGGCCTATGCAAGGAATACAGTAAGAGTGAAAATCCTTATGAGGTATTTGCTTCCAACAAGAAATACAATTGTTAACTTTTTCTGACATCGGTCTGGAGCAAGAAAAAAGTTTCCCCAACGGGGTACTTAGCTTTAATGAAGACTTTGGTTCTGAAATTCGGATTTGAAAATCTCAGGAGTCGATTGACCGGCACTTGCGAACTGCTTTTGCGTCGGGCACCATGCAACAAGAAAGACTGAAAAAAATGGTGTCTGCTGCATCTTTTATACTCCTGGCGCACTGACGTCAGGGAAGGGTCGACAGCAACAGACGCCGGACCTAGACTTTGGAATTCTGGCCGACTGAGGGTAGCCTGCCAGCAGGATAACCCAAGAGTAATAACTGCAACAGTGAAACATGAACATCTATCGACCTACTAGCCTGACGAGCCTGGTCTGCAAGGCCGTAGAACATATCACCATGGAACTCATTAACAAAGACATTGGTAACCTCCAAACTCTGGATCCCACACAGTTCGGGTTTGTGAAAGGCAGATCATGCTTCCTGAACCTGATCGACTTCTTTGAGTCAGTCACCAAAGACGTAGATGAGGGTAAGGTGGTTCACACAGCCTATCTTGACCTCGCCAAGGCTTGACATCATACCCCATTCTGGGCTTGACATCATACCCCATTCTGGAATTATAGCTAAACTCACTAAACTCTGCTCATCTCTGCCTTAGTTCAATTCCCTACTAAATCACCCACATGTAACCTATGCATTCCTTGCCCCCTACTGTTATATTTCTTCAGTAGGAACAAATGTATTTGTAAATGTTATTTATGTTTTTTATAATTTCTGTTTTTGCATTTTTACTAAATTGTACCTTCAAATATGTTTTTTTTTTTACCTGTACTTCTGTATTACTATATTATTAATAACTTGTTTATTATGTACTTTGTCTTTATGGAGCTTTTCTCCCAAGGACTCCACTGAAAATGGGCTCCTCTCGGCCGAATGAACCATCCTGGCAAACAAACTGCAAATAAATAAAAATAAAATAAATGACTTGTGCGAGCGACACCCCTACCAGAAGTTACAAACCATTACTCTAAGCCCTTTATTTGTTCTGGTAAGGTCACATATTCCGTATAAATACTGACAAGTGCTGACATTCTAATAAGCAAACATTACTAATCCTAACACGGACAGTCTGACACTCCTTTTGCACATATTTCATGTGGATGCTTTTATAAATATACTTGTACTTGGCAATTACAAGTTCTACACATTAACAACTTGTCTTCCCTTTCAGATGTTATGTAACCCTTTTTACAAATACTAACACATAAAACAAACTCCTAATCTTTCTAATACACACAAATCACAAAACTAATATGATGCAAAACAAAGAAATAAATGTAACACTTTCAAACACCAAAAACCTAAGGATATTTATGCCACTGTGCAATATTTTTGCCTGTGATTATTCTAATGTGCCTCTGCTGCTGCCTAATCAGTATTTCCCTCCCTAACAGAAAAAGCCACTTGCTAAATTAATGCAGTTTCAACACTCTCTTACACTGCAACCACTGGGATAATGTTTACATTGAGAAACTAATAATCCCATCCTTTTTTTAGTTTTATTTTCCCTTCCAAAGGGGCAAACAAAACACAAACCGATAAAGTATCGCTATATGGGAAATGGTGCTTTTGTCTTAAACAATACAAGACTTCTTTAGGCAAATCACCAATAATCAAACAATGGTAATTAAACCAAATAGTCACATTTTTCCATCAAAACTTTTAAAGATACAAACCCTCATAAATCACAACTTTTTTATTAAAACAAAAAAAACACTATTAAAATTAATACATCGCCAAAAGTTAAAACCCAATATCAAAAGAATAAAAATTAATATTAAATATCACATGTAATGCACTTAAGTAAGAAATAAGACACCGTCCCACTGATGCCAAGAAAACATCCTGCGTTCAAAAGGTGCAGACAAGCAAGCTCTCTTTTTAATTTCTAACTCCAAGGGCCACCTCTAACAGTTTTAATAATTTGCACAACCATAAAAAATTTAAAAGCATGAGAAGAAAATACACTTGTGTTTATCCAAACCACTGTCTGTACTACCAGTTTGTGTGTCATTTAAATGTTTATAAATCCTTACTTTTAGTTGCCTCAGACTTTCCCACATAAACACACAAACAGGACAGATATACTGCTATATATACAACACCCAGTAATGAACAATTAAACTTACCCTGTATTCTGATGGTATTACCATCAGCTGTGAAACATCTCCTACCAGGATGTGTTGACAACTACATCTTGCACATTTAAACATCATTTTAACATTGAAAATAGTAGAAAGTACAGTTTTGTACCTACCATAAATGTAGATGTCCGAACTGGATAGCATCTGCAGTCTTAACAACTGGGTTGTCCTGTCGTCAGGCAGCCCTTCGGTCGGCCGGATTCCAAAGTCTGGGTCCGGCTTCGGCTGATGTCGCACTTCACCCAACGTCATCTCTGCTGGTCTTCGGGTATAAAGGCATCAGCCGACGCCATCTTCCTCAGTGTTTCTTGCCCCAGATGCCAGTTGCCCTCTTGGAAGGCTAAATTTTGGATAAATGCCAATGTTTCCAAAAGGATAGAAGGCAAACACAAAAAATAAGCATGTATGTACATATATACAAACAAATACACCATAAGAGACTCCCCCACCAGCTAGCTATTAGGAGGGTAAATACCCTAGGAGTACCACAGAGGGGAAGGAGGGAGGGTAATCCTGACTGCAGATGCTATCCAGTTCGGACATCTACATTTATGGTAGGTACAAAACTGTACTATGTCCTTCATGGATGCATCTGCAGTCATAACAACTGGGTAGAATACCATAGCCAACTAGGGGAGGAGGAGGAAGAACGTATGGTGTGGTTAGGATCCCTTGCAGTACAGCAGTGGCAAACCCTGCTCGGGATCTGGAATACAGAGGTAAATTATAATGCTTGGCAAATGTATGCACGGAGGTCCAAGTAGCCGCCTCAATAATGTCCTTGGTTGCCACTCCTCGTAAGAAGGCTGTGGTAGTGGCTGTTGCCCTTGTAGAATGAGGCCTTATGTTCTGTGGAATTGGTTTTCCATGGAAGGAGTAACAGAATCGTATGCAATTTCCTATCCATTTGGAGATTGGATGTTTGGAAATTGCTTTTCCTTCCCTTCCTGTTGCATAGGCTACAAAAAGCTGGTCAGTTTTTCTGTTACTTTTGGTTCTGTCCAGGTAGTAGCGTAGCTGTCTATGTACATCCAAGGTATGCAGCATTCTTTCCCCTCTGTTTTGTGGGTTGGGGAAGAAGGTAGGTAGCTGGATTGCCTGGTTTAAAGACACTCTGGATACCACCTTAGGCATAAATGTAGGATTAGTTCTCATGGACACTCTATCTTGGTGGAAGATTAGGAAGGGTTGTACTGCCATTAGGGCCTGAAGTTCAGAAACCCTCCTTGCTGAGGTTATTGCCAGTAGGAAAGCAGTCTTCCATGATAGATGCTGTAGGTCTGCTGTTGCTGCTGGTTCAAAAGGAGGGAGTGTCAACTTTTCTAGCACAAAGTTCAAGTCCCAAGCTGGCAATGGTGGTTTCCTAGGAGGTTTTACATTCTTGATCCCTCTGAGGAACTGCCTGAGTAGAGGATGTGAAAAGACAGGTGGATCAAAGCTGTATTCTGCTGAAATAGCTGATGCATGTATCTTGATGGAGGAATAGGACAGGCCTGTATGTAGAAGCTCTGCCAAATAATCCAGAATGTTAGCAATATCTATATTCGACACATCTTTTCCTCTTTCAGCACTCCAAATGACAAACCTTTTCCATTTTCCTGCATAGTTCCTTCTTGTTGAAGGTCTGCGGGCTTCAAGGATAATGTCTTTAACCCTTTGGGAAAGATCTGGATTTGTTGCTGCTATGTGATGTTCCATGCAGTCAGTTGCAAAGTTTTTAGGTTTGGATGCATGATGCTGTAGTTGTTCTGAGTTAACATCAAAGGCATCAGGGGTATTGACCACATTTTGTCCCGAGACATGCTCCTCAGCAATGGGTACCAGTGTTGTCTTGGCCAGTGCGGAGCTATCAGGATTATCCTTGGACGTTCTTCCTTGATTTTTAGTAATACCTTGTGTATCAAGGGAAGAGGTGGGAATGCATATGCTGTCAGACCTTTCCAGCTGAAGGAGAGCGAATCCACCTTCCATGCAAGTGGGTGGAATGTCCTTGTGCAGAATTTTTTGAGCTGGTGATTGAGAGGGGAAGCGAATAGATCTATCTGTGGCATTCCCCATTTCTTTGTGATGGTCTTGAAGATGTCCGGGTGTAGCATCCATTCGTGAGCATCCGAGGTGGTTCTGCTTAACATGTCTGCTAGAGTGTTCTCCTTTCCCGGTACAAATATTGCCTGTAACTGGATGTTGTAGCTGAGTGCCAGGTTCCAAAGGTCCAAAGTCATTCTGCATAGGGGGTATGAATGAGTGCCTCCCTGTTTGTTGATGTACCACATGACTGTGGTGTTGTCTGTTCTTATCTTCAAATGGCCTTCTTTGAGAAATGGTCTGAATTTTTGGATTGCCAGTTTTACTGCCAGCATTTCTTTTTGGTTGATGTGCAGGTGTAGTTGGTCCTGAGTCCACAATCCCTGTACGCATTTGTCCAGCATGTGAGCCCCCCATCCTAGGTCTGAGGCGTCTGTTGTGATGGTTTGGCTTGCTCGAAAGTTGTGAAAGGGTAGGCCTGGGTTTGACTGGCATGCTTGAGCCCACCATAGGAACTCCTGTTTTAGGCATGGGATTAGTGGTATTTCTGCTTCTAGGCTGTGCCTGTGTTGGGACCATAAATTCTTTAGGTACCACTGTAGTTTTCTCATATGCAGTCTGGCATGTGGGACCAAGATTATGCATGATGCCATGAAGCCCAAGGCCTGCAGAACTTTTCTTGCTGTTAGCTTGTTCTGTTTTGTTAGTGCCAAGAAGTAAAGAGGGAGTTCTTTTTGTTTTTCTGCAGTTAGGAATGCCATTTGTTTTACTGTGTCCAATTCCACGCCCAAGAATGTCCTTGTTTGGGATGGTATCAGCCTTGACTTTTGTAAATTGACTGTGTATCCCAGGGCTTGTAGCAAGTAAATGACCCTTTGTAAATCTGTTGTCAGCTTGCTTTTGTTGTCCGCTTGTAGCAGGCAGTCGTCCAGGTATGGATAAATTTGGATTCCCTGTAGTCTGCAGTGGGCGATTACTGATGCCAGGCATTTTGTGAATACTCTGGGCGCAGTAGATAAGCCAAAGGGCAATGCTGAGAATTGATAGTGCTCTGATCCTGCAAGAAATCTGAGGTATCTTCTGCAATTTGGTCGAATGGGGACGTGCAGGTATGCCTCCTTGAGATCTAGAGTTACCAGCCAACACTCCTTGCCCAGCATGGGAAGAAGTTGCTGTAGGGTCAGCATTTTGAATTTTGGGACAATGATGTATGTGTTTAAGATGGACAGGTCGAGAATAGGTCTCCAATTTTTTTCTTTTCTTGGAACTAGGAATAATCTGGAGTAGAATCCTTTGCCTTGTTCTGTTATTGGTACTCTTTCCACAGCTCTCATCTTTGTTAATTGCATTATCTGCTGTAGAGCTTCCATTTTTTGATTTGGAGGCAGGTTTGGCATTCCTCTTTTGACTGGTAAAGTGTGGAAGTGGAACCGGTAACCTTGGTCTATGGTTTGCAAAATCCACTTGTCTTTTGTGATATAGTGCCAATTTTTCGAAAATAAGGCTAATTTTCCGCCTAATGGTGCTGCTATTTGTTCCCTGGTAGGCGGAGTTAGAATCAAGTCACTGTGATTGTCCTGTTGCAGTGGTAGTGGCTGTGTCTGTGCCTCTGTTATTACCTTGCCACTGTCGTCCTCTGTAGGCACCCCCTCTGGATTGATTTCTGCCTCTGGAACGTCTATTCCTGCCCCTTTGGGATCTTGTGGAGTCAGGAAAGGACCAATTTTTGGCAGGCCAGTTCCTGCTAAACCCTGGGGGCTGAACCTGTAAGAAATCTTTAACCGTTTGTACAGATTTTGCCTTTTCTTCCATTTTCTTCATTACCTGCTGGGCAGGTGTACAAAACAAACTGGCCTTATCCATAGGAGCATCTAATAACTTAGCTTTAACATGATCCGGTAAGACCTGTTCCTTCAACCATGCATGTCTTCTTATCACTGTGCCAGTCATGACTGATCTAAATGAAGCCTCCAGTGCATCATAGCCACATTTTAAAGAATGGTTACTAACCTGTTGTATGTTATTTACCATTTCTAATACATATTTCTTATCTATAGAGTCATCAGAGGATAGCTTTTTAGTTAACTGATCAAGCATAAACTCTTGGTATTGTATCATGTGAAACTGACAGTTTAAAGCTCTAGCTGAGAGAGTAGCAGAGGTATAAACTTTTTTGCCCCATCTGTCTAAAGACCTGGATTCCCTTTCAGAAGGAATAGGGTTTTTTGCTGTGGTCGAGGCTACTGCCTTAGGCCCCTGGGATATAGTTTCGGGGTCTGCAAGTGGGGCCTTGTATAGGTGGTGATGGGTGTCTGGCACCCTGTAAAATCTATCTGGTTTGGCAGGGGCTGGAGGTAAGGAATCAGGTGCAGTGCAGACATCATTAAATGCATCGTCCACAACAGAAAGGACAGGAGGTATAGCTAAGGGCCTATGTTGTGGTAAGTGCAGAAAAGTTCTAAGTCTTTTTCTTGAATCTGAGAAATCCTGTTCCTGCCATTGGAATTGTTCTCTCATGGCATGTAAGGTTTCCCCAAAGGAAAATTCCTCTGGTGGAGAGGCAGCTGGAATGGATTCTTCAGCATCTGAGTCTTCATAATTGGAAAAAGGAGCCTCTGGCTGGTCTGTAATATCTGAGTCATCCGCAGAATCATCAGAGGACACAGGCTCGGGGGGCTCTGCTCTAGGTCTCTTTTCTGGGGGCTGAGAGGCCCTGTCTGGGTGAGATTGAGATCCCCTAATTAAGGATATTAAATCTTCTGCCAGAGTAAGCATTTGTGAACTAGAAGTGGGCCTGGTTGAGGGGGGTTTAACAGGCACTGATTTAGTAGATTTGGCTGCTTTAGCCCTGGCAAAGGCCTTAATAGACATGGCTGCAGGAGGCCTAGCAGCACCACGCGCTGGGGTAGAGACATCCAAAGGGATGGTGTCTGATAAGTCAGTTGTAGGTAAAATTTCTGAGGCTGATTCAAGTAAAGTAGCAGGAACCTCAGTAGTAGTCATAGATTCGGCTGTATTTTGTTCAGTTTACTCGGTTTCGGCCGAAACCGAGACACTCGCGGTTTGCTTAACCGTGGTTTCGGCCGAAACCGCGAGTGTCGGTCTTTTTCTTTGCGTTTTTTAACAATTTGGGTAGTCGGAGGATCCGACGGCATAATGTACGCAAAATCTGAGCCGCAAAACTGTTCAGCAAACTCCGACCGACGCCTAAGCGTTCGTCGGTTGAAGGAAGCACAGGCCGAACAGGCTGCTACGTCGTGGTCTGGGCCTAAACAAGGCAAACAGTAAGAGTGGAAATCTTTATGAGGTATTTGTTTCCCACAAGTTAAACAGTTACTGACTTTTTCTGACATCGGCTGAGGCAAGAAAGAGTCCCCAACGGGCTACTTAGCCTTTTAGGAGTCTTCGAAGTAGTATTCGGTAGTAGTAATCTCTGGATCTGACCAACCGGCACTTGCGAACAGCTTCTGCTTCGGGCGCCACGCGGCAAGAAAGACTGAGGAAGATGGCGTCGGCTGATGCCTTTATACCCGAAGACCAGCAGAGATGACGTCGGGTGAAGTGCGACATCAGCCGAAGCCGGACCCAGACTTTGGAATCCGGCCGACCGAAGGGCTGCCTGACGACAGGACAACCCAGTTGTTATGACTGCAGATGCATCCATGAAGGACATCTAGCATTACTGAATTCAAACATTGACTTTTAAACTTTTCTGTAGACCACAATGGGATGGTCCCCCAACTTTTCATAGCTTTCAAAACTTTCCGCCGCTACACACCAGTTCTTACATAAGACTTAATGAAATCACCATCATATGAAAAAGTGGTAAAAAAAAAACTATTACCAAAATTAGGTTTAAGACTAGATGTTTCAACTACAGCTTGAACAATTGGACAATGGTTTACAAAGGAATCCCCACCAAGAATAGGCAAAAAATGATACGTTTCCCTTTTCCACATAACCTTCCTCATAATGTTAACAGAATGTCTCTGGATAACCTCTACTTAAAAACATCATCTTAATCTTATTACATTCTTCCACAAATTCAAACACACTCATTCTAGCTGCTCGAACAAACTGGCCTTTTACCACACTTTTATGATGCAAGGGGTGTGCAATGGTATAATGGGCAACTTTCCTATAAATTCTAGAAATAATTAAGGATCATATTAAGAAGGCTTTTAAAAGAATGTCCACATGTAAAATCTGCTCTTTCCCAACTTCAAAAGAAAAGAAATTTTGTAGAAGCATTAAGATAATCAATGAATGGTGATACCCCCTCTACACTATCTTTCCAAACAATAAAAATATCATGGCATCTAGTGTAGAGATACCAACAGTCCTTGAAGGCACTACCAAAAAATGTACGTTTTTTTTCCCTTTCAACCATTACTACATTTGCATATAAAGAACCACGTGCTGAACCCACTGCAATACCTTTAACTTGATGGAAAAAACTGGTGGTCAAATGCAATAAAATTATAATTCAAAACAAGAGACAACAAATTCATTCTATCCTGCGTCAAATTAGTTTCACAATAAAGAAAATCAGTGAACCAATCAATCCCAATCCCATGTGGAATACAGGTCTTTATCAAATGTCAAAAAAAAAAAAATAGACTGCGGTGGTGGTGCTGCGGTAGCGTTGTCGCCTCACAGTAAGACGTTGTCCTGTTCGATTCTCAGCTAGAGTGTCTTCTGTGTGGAGACATGCGTGAATGGGCGTACCTTTGTTGAAGGTTGTGCGTCAGGGCCGCCAACTCGGCACGTAAAAATCTACTGCTAATCATTAGCGGACCGGAGTTCCGCTGTGGCAACCCTAACCGGGAAAAGCCAAAAGACAACACCAAATGTCAAAAAATACTCTCATCATGAAAAGGTAAATAGTAGCAAAAACACAGATGCTGGAGAGAAACAAGGTTGCCACTCAAGAAAGTAATTCAATATTCCACAAATGAAGCAATCAAATCCACAGTAAAAGGATCTTTTATTCACAAAACGGACAGAATCTTGGTAAGCGCTTTCACCCCAAAAGGGCTTCCTCAGACCATATAAAAATAGTATCATTTTTTCACTTTATAAAGAGAGAAAAGGCGCCAAAACCCAGCCCCATCTAGGCATTCAAAATCAATTGACATTTGTTAAAATCAATTGACACAATCAGATACAGCATCCTCAATAGTATAAAACCAACCATATGTATACACAGATGTCAAATGCATTCATATACACAATAATATAAAATACATTAACAGATATTAAAATATATACCAAAAAGTGTATGTATCTAATACGCAAGTTAAAAAGTTCCATCTAATAAAACATGTATACATTGTTTAAAAATGTTCATCTCTTGATATAAAACATACATTACAACTGTTACCCAAAAACCAAATGGAATAACTATCTGAACCCTCTAGACTTCAGGAAGGGCTTCAGTGATATCTTGTCATTAAGTTCTGGGTATACATCAGCACTCATTCGGATAATCCATTTGGCTTCCTGTGTCTCAGTCCAATTCCTGACGTGACCACCTCTGGGGTTAACCAATATGATCTCTATAACTCTGAATAAAAAGATGTGGTTCTCATTTGTACCTATAACATGTTTAGAAAGGGCATTGACTGCAGACCCAATCCTAATCTGGTACAGGTGTTCCCTAATCCTGTCCCTAAACTTCCTGTCCGTATTAGTGACATAGAATGCCTTGCATACAATGCAGAATGCAAGATAAACTACATGTTCAGGCATGCAGTTGGCACGGACCTTAAAGTCGTAGCTCACACCACTCTGTGGATGCATAAAAGGGGTATTGGGATCAATGCTACCACAAAAGTTGCATTGATTACATGGGAAGGTTCCAAACGTCTCCTGAGAGCTATGCCAACGTCTGGAATGACATAACTTCTTCAGATGAGGCTTATTCTTGTAAACAAACTGGAGAGAATCTCCTATAATGTCTTTAATGTTGGGATCCACCAACAAAACTTCACAATGTGTTCTGATTAGATCTTTGATATTCCCCACATCCTGTGTATAAAAAAGTGGTACTCTAATCCCACCAGTTCTACTGGAACTATCCTTATGATCCTGCTTTCCATCATACCTCACAACATTTGTAAAATCCGAGAAATACAGGGTTGCTCTACTGATCCTCAAGTCAGAGAGGTCATTCAAGCCTTTCTCTATATCAACTCTTCTATAAGCTCTAGCCTCAAACCTACTACATAGATCACTTAATTCTTTATCCAAACCTTCTTGTCAGGGCGTATAACGAGAAATTCTCATAACCTGACCCCTCACAATATTCCCAAAGGTGAAACCCGGGTGCATACTATGTGTGTTTAGGAGGGCATTCCGGTGACAAGACTTCCTAAATACCCCCGTGTTCAACATACCATTACCTAACCTCTAGGAAAGGGATCCACATATCTGTGAAATCATGGCTGAACTTCAAAAATGATGACAATCCATTGATTTTATTGATGAACAAAACAAGTTCATCTTCTCCCCCTTTCCAGATGAAAAACATAGTCCACAAAACGTCTGTAAAAGAGGACTTTACGTGGGAACTCTTCTAATTTAAACAAAAATTCCATCTCCCAGGCAGCCATAAAGAGGTTGGCGTAGCTATTGGCACAAGTGCCCATAGTTACGACATCCTTCTGTAGGTAGCACTGTGAATCAAAGGAGAAAATGTTTTCCCACACTACTACTAAAAACAAGACCAATAGGTCTCTAACTGAATCACTAAGCTCAGTGTAATACGTCAAATAGTCATACACCCTCTGTATCCCTTCACCATTAGGGATCACTGTAAATAGTGAGTGGACATCCAAAGTGACCATTAAAAAATGAAAGTCAAGGGGTACATCCTTCATACAACTGTACAGATCCAACAAAAAATGTTTAGTGCCCCTTAAAACATAGGTATTGGCATCAACAACTGGGTGTAAAAAAACCTCTCCACAAATGGATAATGGTTCTGTAGACCACCATCTCCCTGCAACTATATGTCTCATCTATCATCCTTGTGTATTTTAGGTAGGCCATGAATCACAGATATGAGAGGGTCGGTAACTAACAAATACTCAGAGTTCTTCAGTGATGACATGACTTTTATAGAGATCGTCCAACATCTCACAAATCCTGTGTGTATGTATCCATATTGTGTCATTCTCCATAGCATTGTAAAATTTCTCATCACCCAACATCCATTTCATAGCCTGATTGTAAAACTCAAAATCCATAACTACCAAGCTCCCTCCTTTGTCGGCGGGCCTGATAGCTATGGAAGGATAATTCCTAAGCCCTCCTAGGGCTTTCCTCTGTCCAAAAGTCAAATTATCTTTAGTTCTATGCTGTCTACCCCCTGAATTCATATTGTGAATTCTCAACTAATTTACTAAAGGCTGCCACTAGAGGTGGTATCCCTGGGACATACAGACTAGGCTTCTTGAATAGTTTGTCAGAGATGAAAGTCTTGTCATTAAACTCCAATTTGAGACATAGGTTCCTCACAAACAGCTTAAAAATAAACTGGTTTCAGTCAACATACTTTAACTAGTAGGTACAAAAGTCAGTCCTTTGGAAAGGACACCTACCTCATCTGGCGTTAAAACACGGGAAGATACATTATATACTAAAATGTTGTTCTTTCCCACATTCTCTTCAAATTGTGATTCGTTTGGGATTTGGAAGATAATTTCCTTTTCTGCCTGCCTCTGTTCATGGACCTGGTTCACCCCACTCCCCTGGATGCAGCAGATATGGGGAAAGGGCACTTAGCAGGTAGATTGCCATTCCCACTAGAGTCTTCACTTTGTGGATCAGAGGTATGTTTGGGAATCTTTCTCCTCACTACCACTTCTGTGGGGGCAACTATAGAATCTGCAGTCACTCTCTCAGCTATCCCATTATTAGCAAGACCATCCTGTCCTGTTATCTCAACTAACCTGGGCCAGCCAGTCACAGCCTTTTCAAAAACATTAAGGGTGGAATCCAGTGGTGGGTTATACACACACTTGCTTTTAATCTCTTTAGTCCTGTTATAGATGACGTGTTCGCCTTGGCCTGTACACAAGCTAATAAGCAAGATGGCAATGCTGTCATATAGTAGATTGCAAAATGGTTGTTTTGGAAAGTACCCTGAAATCAAAAGCTGAATTTAAGGGTAATTGTCAAACTCTTGGTGTTCTTTACCTTGCATTATGTAAAAGGTGTCCAGCGTATTATGTTGGCAAAACCAAAAGGCAGTTACGAAATAGGATATATGAACAGACATACCAGATATCCACAAGGAACAATAATAATGCACTGTTTAGGCATTCTTTAGTTTGTGAGAACTTTCAGGGGTTCCATTTTGGCATTTTAGAGAAAGTTTTAGTTAATCCTGTGGGGGGGGGGGGGTTACAGAAATTTAACTGAAGAAAAAGTAAAGTGGCAGATCAAGCTGCAGGCAGGGCAGGGTTTTGGGTTAAATGAAGTTAATTCTGTAAAACCCCTGTTAAGAGAGCTAGGGATAAAAAGGTTGTTAGAATGTTTATTAAGTAGAAGAGATTGTTTTAAATGTATTAAAACTGGCACACGTTATAAATGTTTTTTTTTA
This sequence comes from Protopterus annectens, assembly GCF_019279795.1. Lineage (NCBI taxonomy): Eukaryota > Metazoa > Chordata > Ceratodontiformes > Protopteridae > Protopterus > Protopterus annectens. The sequence continues at coordinate 1,746,559,050 of NC_056735.1, forward strand.
AGTATGTATCTTTTTCATACAGAGATGGTGTCTTTGAATGTATTCATGTGGTTCTGATGTCACTATTACAATATGTAGGTTTTACAGAAGGCATGTATTCTGATGAAGTCCCCGTTTTGAGGAGATGAAAGCGCTTAATGAATACTTTTTAACATTTTTATGTTCTAATAAAACAGTTGGTACTTGTGGATAGCTGTGGTGAATTCTGGCTGCAACACTGATTTTATTTTCTTAAATTTGTTTTGGCAGTCACTGGGGTCATTGTTTACACAATAATGGTGGAGATGCTCTACTTTGTCTTGTGGGAATACTGCTACTAGTATAGTCGTGCTTATCTCTGCTCCTATGAAGATTAAGTTTTTACATGGCTCTACAGCGTATTTTTCGTAGTTTACTGTAATACCTAGGGAGGAATATAGATGAAGGGTATAGTTCCTGGCTTGTAGCAGATGATGCTTGTCAGAGAGGTTATGAGCCAGTCGTTCAGATATGGAAACCTGCAGAATCTTCTGCCTCTCAGATGAGTCGCCACTATTGCCATACACTTGAACGCACTGGGGCTGTAGTGAAATCAAAGGGCAAAGCTCGAAACTGAAGTGACTGGCTCCTAGCTGGAAGTGCAAGAACCTTCTGGATCGCCTTTCCATTACAATGTGGTAGTATGCATCCTGAAGGTCTATACAGCACATCCAATTGTCTTTTTCCAGGAATGGAAAGTTTCAACTGCATTGTCATAATCAGGAACTTGGTCTTTTTTTTTTTTTTTTTTTAAAACAGACTGCATCTCCAGTCCCAGTTTTCTTTGGCACTAAAGAAACGTGAGTAAGCTCTGGATCCTCTCTGGTCTGCGGGGACTTTTTGGATGATGGACTCTCAGCAACTTTTGGATTTCTAATGTTGCTTGTTCCTTTTGAGTGGGTGTAACATCTAGAATGGACTTGTTAATGGGAAGGGCGGAAGGGGATGATATATTATCTGGATATTATGTCCTGCGCCAATTTGTCATTTGTCATCTTTTGCCAGGTTTCGTGGTGCAGAGACAATCGACCCCCGACTGCCCCTAGAGGCGAGCAATTGGGCAACTCCTTCAATAGCGCTGGAAGGGTCTACCAAAGAATGAGACTCTGGAGCCCTGATTTTGCAGGCCTACCTGCCGCGAGAGCAGCGTCTTGCATTATTGTTCCCTCCTCTGCCTCTAGGGAAACTTTCACCCTGTGCGTCTTGGAAAAACATCTGAGCTTTCCTGAACCACATCTTCCCACTAACTCTCTGACCTTTCAGAAAGGGTCTAGTAGGTTTGGAAAAACATATTCCAATGGCAAATAAGGTCTTACACCTTCACACCTGATTAGAGTTTCTTTTACTTTGGTCCAAAAAGAGAGGAGCCGTCAAGAGGTGTTAATGAAGGAAGACTTGAAGGGCACCACGAAATCAAAGGTCTGCATCCTAAGAGAGATGTCTGAACCAGCTGCCCTACTTGTTCCTTCTGCTGCATGTGATAAAAGCCTCATGGAAGAGTTCTCGACTGAATTTAGGGTGTCAAGCTGAGCAGTGACTATCTGCCGCCGCATCAGCTACAGCTCCTTGGAGGGAGTCTGACAGTTTCTTTAGCAGGCTCCTCTGCAATCTAGTGAAGTGGGTAAGACAATTCAGTGACCTCAAGGCACAGGTCACTGATAAAGACGCACTTCCCATACCTATCCATGGTCCTGGAATCCTTATTCGGAGGATGCATAGAACAGCTGGTTTCGGAAGGCTCCTTTTTAGTGGTCGCCGACATGACCATGGCATCAACTGTTACACCTTTTGTTAAAAGTTTTTATTCTTAGGGGCTGTGATATACTTATTTGGTCTCATAGGAGTAGGCTCTATGGCATCTGGGGTCTCCCAAGCCTTCCGAGAGATTAACTCAATAAAGAGGGGTCACCCAAGAGTTGAAGGGTGAGACCCAAAGGCCTTCAGGTAAACAGACTACTGAGCAGAAGGGGAGGTGGATCACCAAGTCACCCCTCTACTTTAAGATTTCCAGGATGTCTCCAAGAGAGACATTTTCAGGAGGTGAGAGGGAACTCTTCCACTTCACTGAGGTCAGTATCAGATGTGACAGACTCCTCTGGGGAGTTGAGATGCTTCCTCTTGCATGCCCTCTTCTGAGGGACCTCCTCAGTGAGATATTCTGGGGAGGTTTCAGAAGGGGTGAGGGGGGGGTGGGGAGTACCCTGCTGGACATCCTGAGGCCTAGGGGGTACCTGCGGACCTGTGGAGAGTGTAAGTGAGAAGACAGACACCTGAACAAAGCTGGGAGGAAGATCTGAGGGAGACTGCATCTGAGACAGAGGTGGTCAGAACTCTCCTCATAACTTCAAAGGCAGTCCGCCCCTGCTGCAAAGAAAGTACAGTTGTGTACACTTACCATAAATGTAGATGTTCCAAGTGTATTCACTGTTGTAGTCATCACATTTGAGTTATCTGCCTGCAGGTAGCCCTCAGCCAGCTTGAATTCCAGAGTCTTCGGATTTCTGCGTCGGATGCTGTCGCTTCTTCCATGATGGCACGGGTATAAAACATGCAGCTGACGCCATTACATCAGTTTTTCTTGCCCCAGATATCAGGTGCCCCCACAATAGGAAGCAATTATATGGTATGGAACACCCCCAGAAAAAAGCAAATACACATGATATAATATATGCCAAACAAGGAGGAAAGGGAAAAGTCAAGAGATGTCAGGGGGCTGGAGGGAGGGTAGCCAGCACTGCAATAGTGAATGCACTCTAACATCTACATTTATGGTAAATGTACATGACTGTACTATGTTCGTGTTTCACTGTTGGTCATCACATTTGGGTTGATTCACAAAGCTAAAAAAGGGTGGAGGTAGTTAAAGAGCATTAAAGCTAGCAATAAGGCTCTTTAAGACTGCTGTGGCAAACCCAGCTCTGGATTTAGAAAAGATAGGCATGTGGTAATGCTTGGTGAAAGTATGTACAGAGCTCCAGGTTGCAGCTTCCAGGATGCCCCTGGCAGGGACTCCTTTGAGAAATGCAGTAGAGGTAGATGCAGCCCTGGTGGAATGTGTTCTTATCCCCTGCAGGGTAGGCTTTCCATGGTGTTTGTAGCAGAAATGGATGCAATGTGCTATCCATTTGGAAATGGTTTGCTTTGAAACAACATTCCCCTCTGCCCCTGCAGCAAAGCTAACTAGCAGCTGGTCAGATTTTCTGAGAGGCTTAGTCCTGTCCAAATAGAATCCAAGTTGTCTGTGTACGTCCAGAGAATGCAACATCCTTTTCCCTTTATTCTGAGGATTAGGGGTGAAAAAGTAGGCAAATGAATGGACTGGTTTAGAGCCACAGTAGACATCTCCTTGGGCATAAAGGATGGATTAGTCCCTGAGGGAAACCCTGTCCTCATGGAAGATAATGAAGGGTTCCACTGCCATGAGGGCCTGCAGTTCAGACACACTTCTTGCTGAAGTGATGGCTATAAGTAAAGCTGTTTTCCAAGAAAGAAATTTCAAGTCTGCTGTAGCAACTGGTTCAAAAGGGGGGGGGGGGGGAGTGAGTTTTTCCAAAACAAAGTTAAGGTCCCAGGTTGGAGTGGGAGCTCTCCTGGGGGTTCTTTATTTTTTGGCCCCTCTAAGGAATTGTTTTAGCAGGGGATGAGAGAAGAGGGGTGGCTCAGTATCATAATGTGGTAATAGGGCAGAGGCATGACTCTTAATTGAAGAGAAAGATAGGCCCTTGTGGAGCAATTATGTTAAATAATCTAAAATATGAGGTAAGCTAGGCACCACTGTGTCCATCCCCTGAGCCTGGCTCCAGGAACAGTATCCTTTCCACTTTTCTGAATAAGATTTTCTAGCACTAGGCCTCCTTGCCTCAAGGATGACATCCAGCACCTGCTTACTGAGGATTGCTGGAAGAGAGCTCAGGGAATTAGCCAGGTAAGCAAGGTTAAAGGTTTGATGCCGAGGATGCAGAATCTGGCCTGCCTGCTGGGACAGCAGGGAAGGGGTTTGAGGCAGGTGCCAAGGTTGTAGCACTGTCAGACTGCTCAAAAGGGGGTACCAGTGCTGGCGTGGCCAGTCTGGTGCAATCAGTATTGTCCTTGATTTGTCCTGTTTGATCTTTAGTAGACCCTTCGAGAGGCGAGGCATAAACTGAGAGGCTTTCCCAGGTAAAGGACAGGGCATCCACTTTCCAAGCTGGACTGTGGAGAGTTCTGGTGCAGAATTTGTCCAATTGGCAGTTCTGAGGGGAGGCAAACAGGTCTACCTCTGGTGTTCCCCAAGAGCATGAATATTTTGGGTTCCGATTTCCATTCATGTGGGTCGATGAGATTTCTGCTTAAGTAGTCTGCCAGTGAATTTAGATTACCTGGCAGGAAATTGAGCTTGCAGGTTCACTTGGTAGCTCAAGGCTGTGTTCCAGAGAGCCATGGCTAGTCTACAGCGTGGGTACAAATGGGTTCCCCCCTGCTTGTTTATGCACCACATAACTGTGGTGTTTGTCTGGCTTTACCAATAGTTGTCCTGGAAGAATAAGGTCTTTGAAGGCTGTCAGAGCATTCTGTACAGCTAACATTTCTTTTTGATTGATATGCAGGTGCATCTGTTTGGGGTTCCATTTGCCCTGAATGCACTGCCCTGCCATGTGAGCCGCCCATGCATAGTCTGATGCGTCTGTTAGGGTTGGGCAGCAGGGGGTGAAAGGGAGTCCTTTATTGTGGTAGCAGGCCTCTGCCCACCAAAGGAACTCTGCCCTTAGACAAGGAATTATAGGAATCACTGTTTCCAGGTCCTGAGAAAGTTGACACCATAGACTTTTTAGATACCACTGAAGTTTCTTCATATGCTGTCTTGCATATGGAATTAACAGAATGCAAGTGGCCATGAACCCCAGGGCTTGCAGATAGCTGTGTTTTTGTGGCCAGTAGTTTGAAGTAGGGTGGTCAAATTAACTTGTTTCTCTGGAGTGATGAATGCCATCTGGGAAGTTGTGTTCAAGCTTGCTCCAAGGAATGCAATCTGTTGGCAAGGTAATAGGTGTGATTTCTTCTCGTTGATGGTGTAACCCCAGTGAAGTTAGGAGTCTCTTTACAAATGCCAGGTGTTGTAATAGCAAGTCCTGACTCTCTGCTTGAATCAGGCAATCATCCAAGTATGGGTAAATCTGAATGTTTCTCTGCCTGCAAAATGCAATGGCTGGAGCTAGGCACTTTGCGAATACCTTGAGAGCAGTAGATAAGCCAAAGGAAAGTGCAGAGAACTGATAGTGCGTGAAGCCTGCCCTGAAGCGTTGGTATTTTCTGCAGGATTCCCTTATTGGGATGTGCAGGTAAGCTTCTTTTAAGTCTAGAGTTGCCAGCCAGGCATTTTTGTCTAGCATAGGATGAAGCTGTTGAAGAGTTAGCATTTTGAATTCTGGAACCACCAGAAAGGTATTGAGAATGGAAAGGTCCAGGATAGGACGCCAGGAGTTTTCTTTTCTGGGAACCAGGAACAGTCTTGAATAAAAACCTTGTCCCCTGTGTTCTGCTGGGACAGGTTGAATAGCCCTAATACTGAGGGGAGAGAGAGCACTTGTTTTTGGGCCTCAGCCCACTGATTTGGGGGATGTCTGGCCATCCACTTGGGGTTGGGAGTGAGTGGAAGTGGAATCTGTAATCTAGGGAAACTGTTTTAAACCAATTTGTCTTGGGTAATAAGTTACCAGTTTTTAGCAAGCAGGGCAAGCTTTCCTCCTAAGGGAGCAAGTAGTTGAGCAAGGCTTGGTAGAGTTAAGGACAAGTCATTGTGCCATTTTTCCATGGGGGGGTGGCTTACTACTCCCTGCTTTGGAAATGGGGCCCCCCACTGCTTAGATCTGTGCATAGCCTGAGACTGAAGTCTTGGTGGTCTGTTGCTCCTGGGTTTGGACTGAGAAAGCCTGGAAGGGACTGGAAAGGACCAGTTCTTTGAAGGCCAATGCCAACTGAATCTAGGTGGCTGTACTTGTAAGAAATCTTTATTAGTTTGCATAGATTTAGCTTTTTCCTCCATCCTTTTAAGGATGACTTATGCTTTGTTGCCAAAAAGGCGCTCTTGATTTATGGGTGCATCCAGTAATTTAGCTTTAACATGACCTGGCAAGTTTTGCTCCTTATGTCAAGCATGCCTTCTAAGTACAGACCCAGGGACAGCAGCCCTGCAAGATGCTTCTAAAGCATCAAAACCACATTGCAAAGTATGTTTACCTACTTGGTCAGCAGAATGCATTAACTCTTGTAAATCTTTGGTTCAGCAGAGTCAGGAATCAACATCGTTTTCTGTTTAATTAATCCCATAATATGCTGCTGATAACATATGAAACTTGTCCCAATGACCAAAGTAGCAGTAGTATATACCTTCTTACCCCATCTGTCTAAAGCTCTAGAATCGCTAACAGAACGGGTAGGATTTTTGGCAGTAGTAGCCTTAATGCCTTTTGGTCCTTGGAAAATGGTCCCTGGATCTGCAGTAGGATTCCTGAAAAGGAATTTAAGAGAGTCAGGCACTCTGTACCTGTCAGGTTTCCTGGGAGCTGGAGGCAAAGTGTCTGGGGTAAGGCTGGATTCCAAGAAAACATCTACAATCTCCAGAACAGGAGGGATAGCTAGAGGCCTGTGTTGAGGCAGGTTTAAAAATTCCCCAAGTCCCTTTTTGGACTGAGAATAGTACTGGCTTTCCCAGTGGAAATGCTCCCCAAGAGTATGCAAGGTTTCACCAAAAGAAAAATCTTCTGGAGGGGAAGCAGAGGAAATGGAATCCACTGCATCAGAATCCTCATAAGTAGATAAGTGTAAATCCTGGTAGTCAGAAAGAACAAACATATCAGATTCCTGATCAGAAAAATCCGAAAATCAGTCAGTTCTAGGTCTCAGAGGGGGAAGGCTGGCTTCCCCTAATTAAGGTAATAAGGTCTTCAGACATTTTATTTGTTTTTAAGGCATCTGGGCCTGAGAATGCGCTTTGGTCATCTGTTTTCTAGGCTTAGTGCGAGCTTTAGGCCTGAAGAAGTCGGTATTCTTAGCTTGAAACAAAGTCGTTGGTTTAATATGAAAATCAGTAGGCCTGAATACACCCTCAGAAGCCAGTGCCTGCACAGCGGCTCCGGACTAATCCAAGGTAGAGACATCCGCAGGTTCCATAGTCGAAGAAGCATCTTGTGGCATACTGGACTCTGAATGGGTCTCAGTAGAGGCCTGCAAATCTGTAGTAGCTGGTATCGGGGGGGGGGGGGCGAAAGCGGCTGAGTACCGGCGGACTGGTGACTAGCTTATCGGAAGAGTCGTCGGCAGTTTTGGACCTGTACGATCTGTCTTTATCCTTATGCTTTTTCGGAAGATCGGTAGTAGGATGGCTTAATGAAACCATTTCGGAGTACGGAGATCAAGAACGGAAGTATTTAGCTACAAAAACAGCCCAACAAATAGTCCGGGCGTTGAAAAAGGCACAAAACGGGCAGCGAGGGACATCGTGGTCTGGGCCTAAACAGGTGACGCAGTAAGAATGAAAATCTCTGAGAGGTATTTGTTTTCCACAGTTGAGACAATTTTTAATTTTTTTCTGACATCGGTTAGACAAAGAAAAAAGGATCCCAACTGAGTACTTGTCTTTTTGAAGACTTCAGGTCTGAAACTTGAAAACAAAGATTTCAAGAGTTCGCCGAACGGCATTTGCGAACTGCTTCTGCTTCGGGCACTGCACGGCAACAAAAGACTGATGTAATGGTGTTGGCTGCATGTTTTATACCCCTAACGACCTGACATCATGGAAGAAGCGACAGCATCTGATGCAGAAATCCGAAGACTCTGGTATTCAGCCCGGCTGAGGGCTACCTGCAGGCAGATAACCCAAATATGATAACTGCAAAAGTGAAACACAAAGAACATCAACAAAAGTTCAACCCCAAGATATCATCAGAAATTCTAGCCACCAGCGAACACTAGTTTTGCAAATTTTTTGTGACATACACTGAAAAATTCATGGGCTGACATCTCACTGACCACTGAACTGATAAGGGTCCACTGGAGCACCCTCACATGAAATCTGGCTAGGGAGATTAAGGAAATAGTGAATGCCACTGAGGCAAGAACCCACAAAATCAACCTTGTTGGTGGCTTCTGAGACAAAAGCACTGCTACTGCTTGCTTCTAAAATGTGGTAATCTTAGACTCCAGTAATCTGGCTATCTGTAATTTGGTATACAGGTGTGCTCCATCGAACTCTATGGCCTGAACATGTTGACGTCTGGACTTGGCCGTTATTCCTAGCTGTGAGCAAAGCTGGAGTATAACTCTGTGACTTGGACAAGATTATTCCTGGTAGGGGCAGTTATGAGATAGAAGTCCTGGTATGGCAACATGTAGAACCCCTGCAGTCTGAGATGAGCTGTGACACCACCATATACATGAACACCTGGGGGGGGGGGGGGGGGGGGGCTGTTGTAGTAAGACCAAAGAGCAGTGCTCCAAACTGGAAGTGAATGGCACACAGCTGGAAACAGAGAATCTTTCTGGAGAGTTTGTCCATTTTTATATGGTAGTACATGTCCTGAAGGTCTACTGAGCATATACAGTCATCATTTTTCTCAACAATGCTAGAATGGACTGTTTGCAACCATCAGGAATTTTGCCTGTTTTACATACTAGTTTAATTTACTAAGATCTAAAATTGGCTTGAAGTCCCAACTTCTCTTTGGCTCCAAAGAGAACCCTGAGTAAATTCTAGATCATTGCTGGACTGTTGGGACATCCTGGATGAATCTTGTTTAGAAAGCTTTTTTTATTATTTATTTTTTTTTTTATTTCTATTGTTTCTGCCTTGTGTTGAGAAGGTGGAACACTGGGTAGTTTTCCTGAGCAGGAGTACGAAAGAAAGGAGATGGTGTATCCTCTGGTTATAATCTTCTGCATGCAAGTACCTCTTGTGATGGACATCCAGGCCGTTGGGTGCAGGGAAAAGCGCCCTTCGACTACCTCCACAGTGAGGCAACTGGGCAACCATTCAGGAGTGCTGAAAAGGCCCATCAGAGAACTGGCATCGAAAGCCTTGATTTTGAGGACCACCTCTTCCATGTGGACTACTTTCACCATTATTGTTCCCACTCTGCCTCTGGGGGGGATCCATCACCAGAAGTGTCAGGAGCAAAACCTTGGGATATGAAGTATTGTTGTGTAAAATCTTACCATAAAGAATAGTGTAAAATCTTACCACAGCTATAGATGACCTTATCTTCCACGTTGCAGTATTCTTACTATAGGATCCTCCGCCTCATGCGACCTGAACATTGCCTCCTGCAAAAGCTTAAGCCTGGTTGCTGCTACTGTGTGGGACGGCACATGCAGGGCCATAAACCTGGGGCCTTATATGTGATGTCTACATGCACAGACCTTGGGACTGACGGCTCAGTCAGACAGTAGTCCAGGTAGTGCCAAATGATGTCCTCTAGACAGGTGAAATGTAACTGACTGCCCAAGTGTGACCACAGTCTACGTAGTGCCCCGCAATGCCCCACAGACAGGTGAAAAGTAATGAAGGGGAATAGGTGGGATGGAAGGAATACTGCAACATGAAAGAGAAATACATCTATGGTTATGGTAAGATTTTACACAACTATTCTAAGTCCTTCTATTCTCATGTTGCAGTATTTTTACTGTGGGACAGTACCACAGCTTGAGGAGGAAAGGTGGAGGAAGAAGTAGCGAATTCCTGAAATTCCTGCAGGATTGCCCTTGCAAATCCTGTTCTGGCTCTGGAGATGTGATCCAGTTTGTAATGTTTGGTGAAGGTATGTACTGAGGATCAGGTGGCAGCCACGGATGGTAGTTGTGTCCAGGCCTTTGAAGAAGGCTCCAGAAGAGGCTACTACTCTTGTAGTGTGTGCCCTGACCTCATGAGATAAGTGTTTTCCATGGAAAAAGTAGCACAAGCAGATAGTTTTCCTAATCTAGCAGGAGATAGAGTGTTTAGATACTGCCTTGCCCAGGTCCCTGGGATGGAAGTACACAAAGAGATGATTAGACTTTCTAATGGTCTTAGTTTTGTCCAAATGGAACCTTGCTGTTTGTGGACATCAAGGGAGTATAGTATTCTCTGTCATTTTCAGGAAAGAGAAATAAGGTAGGTAAGCGAATAGACTGATTTAGTGACAATTCATTGACCACTATGGGCATGAAGGAGGAGTTGGTGCATAGGGTCACCCTATCTTTGTGGGAGACAGTGTAGGGAGGGGATTCCATAAGCGCCTGCAATTCTGAGACCCTTCTGGCTGAGGTAAAGGCTACCAGTAGGATTGTTTTCCATGTGCAGATCTGTAGGGAGGCAGAGCTGGTTGGTTCAAAAGGGACAAATTTAAGTTTTTCCAGGACATAAGTTAGGTCCCAAGGAGGCGGGCAAGGCTTCCTTGGTGGCCTAATGAGCAGGATCCCTTTTAAGAACAGTTTAACATCCAATCTGGAGAGTATAAGAGGGTCCAAGGGTAAACAGGCAGATATAGCAGACAAGTGAACCTTTAATGAAGAATATGAAAGGTCTGATTTTATAAGCTCACACACATATGCCAAGACAAGAGGAACATCCTCTTGAAAGGGTAGGATCTCCTTGTGTTGGGTTTCGTGACCTCCTGCAAGATAGATAGCACGTACTCAGTGTAGCAGTGTCTGAAGGAGACAGCGTTTATCACCCAGAGGTTTAAACAGAGCATCTCCAGGTGTGGATGAATGAGAGTTTCCTTCTGTTGTGTGAGCAGATCCACCTTGTGGGGCAAAATGTAGTGATTGCCCTTGGTGAGGAATTGAAGATGGGAGAATCAATGCTACCTTGGCCAATTGGGAGTCACCAGCAAGATTTTTGGCATCTCCCTCCTGATTTTCAGGAGACCTTTCTGAATGAGAGGAAAGGGAGGGAATGCATACAGAAACAGTACCTTCTACAAGATGGTGAAGGCGTCCACTCTCCAAGCTAGTGAGTAGGGGGATCCTTGGCACAAAAGGTCTTAAACTGTCTGTTCTGGGCAGAGGCAAATCTATTTGAGGTGTGTCCCATTGGTGGACAATGCCTAGGAATATTTCTCTGTGCAACATCCACTCATGATGCAGAGAGAATAATCTGCTGCAAGCATCCACTTGGTGGTTGCCTGGGATGGAATATAGACTGCCTGCTGTGATGTGTTGTTCCTAGAGGCTAATTCCCAAACTTGCATTGCTAGCCTGCACAGCAGACAAGACCTGGTCCCCCCTTGTTTGATGTACCATATTTACTGTGGTGTTGTCCATGAAAACTTTGAAGGGGCCTGGTTGCAAGAGAGGGAGAAAGGTCTACAAGGCTAGCTGAACTGCAGTCATCTCCCTTACGTTGTGTTTTCTCAGGAGGGATGGCTGCCATAGGGCATGCACCATTAGACCATTCATGGTAGCTCCCCAGCCAGATCTGAGGCATGTGTGTGCATGCACTGAGTTGGTGCGGTGGGTTGGAGGGGCAGGCTTGGGTTCAGTTTTATCTGTTGAATCCACCACTTCAATTCTGTTTTTAAGCATGGCAGGAATGGTATTTGGTAGTCTAGTGGGTGGCTGTGTTGGGACCACCCATTCTTTACATACCACTGTAACTTCCTCATGTGCATTCTGGCTAGTGGCAGCATAGGTACTGGTGGCTGCCATAAGGCCCAGTAGGCGCATGAAATGCCTGGCTGACAGGTGGTAAACCTGGAGGAGGTCCTGGAAATGGTTGATCAAGGAAGTTACCTTGCCCTGAGGGAGGAAACCCTTCACCAGGTCTGTCCATAACCTGCATCCCAGGAAGGTTTTGTGCTGTTCTGGGGAGAGGGATGATTTTGTGAGGTTGAGTGTGAATCCCAACCCCTGGAACAGAGACATGGAGAGCAACAGATGATTCTTGAGGGCATCTTCTCCTTCTGCAAGGATGAGAGTGTTGTCCAGGCAGGGGTAGATTTGAATGCCCATGGTCCTGCAGTAGGCTATGGATGGAGCTAAACACATGGTGAAAATCCTTGGTGCAGTGGACAAACCAAAGGGCAAAGCAGTAAACAAAGTGTGAACAGGGTCCAGCAAAATGTAGGTACTGCCTGTGGTTTTGATGTATGGGAATGCGGAGGTAAGCCACCTTCAAGTCCAAAGGGGTCATGAAAGCCTTGGGTGGCAATAGTGGAAGCCGGTATTGAGGGGATAGCATTCTGAAAGAAGGGACTGTCAGAAAGAGGTTTAAGAAGGATAAATCCAGGACTGGCCTCCAAGGGATGTCCTTTTTTGGTACCAGGAATAACCTGGGGTAGAAACCTTTTCCTTATTAGCCTGGTGGAACAGGTTAAATGGTTACCTGAGCAAGAAGGTCCTGGATAATGTGAGGGATTAGGAGAAACTGGTTCTTGGGTGGAAAGGGAATGTCCTCTGGTGTGGGTTTTTCCTGCCAAAACAGGAAAGATCCATTTTTCATTATTGCCATGACCCAGTGGTCTGAGGTGACTTCTTTCCAGAGGGACACAGAGTAACAGAAGTGGGATGAGAGGGGAAGGTGCTTGAGGCAATCTTGATTATTATTTCTGCCCTGAAAAGGCTGCCTGTTGGTGGGCTGAGAATGTGCTGCCCTAGAGGAGGATTGTCTCCTGGTCCCTTTCCTATGTCTGGAAGATGAAGAGGTGGCAGGGGTCTTCTGACAATGGTAGTCTTTGAAGGATAATTTCTGTAAATCTTGGTACTGGGGAGACCAGGAAGTGTTTTATATCTTGGAGATGTCCTTCTATTCCAATGTTACAGTATTCTACATCTGGGTTTACCCTTCTTCCTTCCAGGCCGTCCGGCCAGGATTCCAAAGATTTTCAGTCCCTTTAGGTGCGTCGGACGTCTGACGTGGCTGCAGGAACGTGGGCCATAAAAGTGACGCCTGCACGCACCAGCCCCCAAGAACCTTTCAGCCGCCAGTCGGACGCTAGGTGCTCCTGCTACTAGCAGACGCTGGATTAAGAAAATACAGATAAGTACCCCATTGGGGATCCTTTCAGTTCTTCTGTTTAGTATATACAGTCTGTTCATGTCATCCGGAAAGGGCAAGTGTGGCAGGCTGATTCCCCACAAAGACAACCACAACCAGTGCCTTTTTTGTTTGGGTAAGGATCACGACCACAAGATCTGCCCCATTTGTCAGGCATTTGTACCCAACACCTTACATTGCTGTTTGCAAGTTCTAAACCTTTATCTAGAGAAACAGCTGAAAATTTTATTTTAATTTGCGCTCTGCTTTTTTGTTGTGCTGGATCCAAAATCTTTTTAAGACACAAACACAGTCTTGCTGGCTGTTTACTGCTGAATCAGAGAGACGCAGCTTTGCATGACTCCATCTGTATTCTGTTTAAAGCACCGAGCCTTTCAAATTGCACACTGATAAAAAAATATATTTTACAGCTATAAGCACAGTTACAGATAACTTATTTTTATAACAAACGACATGTACTCTGCCAGATTGTAGCATATATTTACAAAGTTTTCCTTCATTACAGATATGAATGATGACTTCTACAAAATACCTCTCTCTGTCCCTCTCTCTCATAACTGAACTACAATTGTTATATAGAGTGCTAGTCACGCACATGGATTTTATTTCCTCTTGGTATCTTTTTTGGCCTTTTGTGGGAAGTCACATAATGTCTGTTTTTAGACTTTTCTATTGTCCTGTCAGCAGTTCTGCTGATGTGAAAATGCACAAATGCATGCAATCAGACTATGAAAGGAAACATCTGTTCCTATTGAAAAAACATCACATATTGCTGAGTTTAGATAAGTGTTCTGCAAACATGAGAAAAGCATGTGATACTTGCTTTCCAATATTGCTTTGTTAGACTTTTTTCTGATGCTGTGAAGAGAAGCCTGTCTGTTATACATATAGCATGAATGCCCATTTTACATTACTAAACTCTATACATATATTCAAGCAAACTTTTTATGCTATGCTTTATCTTTAGGCATATTTACAACAGAATTAATTTCAGCCTTATATTCATAATCTCTAACAATTCCCTCTTTTTTTTTAAACATACTCAAAACACTTTATACGGATATGTATTTTTGATTAGAAACGCATTAAAAACACAAAACCTTTAGTCTTTTTTGATACAAGTCAAAATGCAATTTTACATAGTTAATACAATTATATAAAAGTATTACTACAAAAACAATGTATTTAACAAATTTTTATTTTGCAGACCATTCTGTGAAAATATTTCATCAATTATGGGCTGTCTGCTTCAATTTTATTTTTTAACTTGATTATTTTTTTGCAATTACAGAATTTAATTTATGACTTAGAACCATTCCATTAACTCTTTGCAACTGTTGAATTAACTCTTTGCTTTTATTAATAATTTGATATCAAAAGATTAGAAATAGACGAATATCTATAAAAGACAAGAACTATGTGCTACTGCAAGCATTTATACACTGCTGAAAATACACAGTTTCAATGCCATTTTAACCATAACATTGTGGCTATATTTCTGAACTGCCCATAAACTTTAATTGACAGTGAAATATACTCTGAAAAATGCTGTTTACATATTAGTCCATTAGCTGTATGAATACAATATTTTAATAATTTTTTTTAGCTGGAGTAACCAATAAAACTGCAACTTGAAACCAGTGATATTACAACTTGACAAATTACTTTTGAACTTATTACAATGTATCCTGCACTTTATGTATTTACACAGACTGTTTGCTATTCATGCATTTCGATCTAGTAGGTACCCTGGACCCATTTTTAAACATGGTTTTTCACACATTCATTACTAGACATTAATTTCATTTGCACTGAATTATTTTGTATTTGTACATACAGACTGTAAAGTACACTTAGTCCAATCTTACAAATTTAGTAACATCAAGCAAAATCTTGGAAAATATTTATGTCTTTAGAAGTATCTAGTGGAACTGGCACCAAAGGCATATGTCATGTTATTTTAAACTACATACTCAGCAATTAGATACATTCATGCTTTTTTATACCAACACTGTTTGCCAAAAACATATTAAAATAGTGACCGGTCTTGTTCAATTTTTTACATATCTTTACTCGCTCTTGTATAGCTGTAATAAAGCAATTTTAAATCTTGTGTATAGCTTTACAGTTTTACAGATTATAAATACAAATTAATACTAAACAATACAATAATTAGCATAAAATATCTTGGACTTTCAGATTTAATCTGTTTACCAGTGTTTCTTATGCACTAATACCCCCCCCCCCCCCAAGAGAGTATTATCAAGAAGGAATGAAATATTTCTTCCTGTAGCTCCATTTCAGTCCCTTGTGCAGTACTGCTTACATAGTCAGTGTAAAACTGAGAGAGTGCCCCTCCCCCAGTATTATACTGCAGTATTGTTTATTTGCTTTATGCTGTGAGAATAGAATGTACATCAGCCCAATACTTTGGTTATACACTTACTTTATTAGGTTACTAACAAACTATGAGCTTTTATCTGATTTGATAATTTTTATAAACCTTTTGCTGTTTACTACTACTAGTAGGTATTTATACCTTCCTGCATAATTCATTTGAACTGTATGTATACTATAGCCCATCTGCTGGCTGTACTTGATGCAACTGAGGTTTTTTTTTCTTTTAACATTTACTTGCAAACAGGTCATCAGTGACATCTATGCACAATTGTGACATTTTATCACAATTACCAAATAGGGCTACCTGTAAACATTTTAACTATCATGTTTTAATAATAATAATGCTTTAGAAAAAAATCAAGCTACTTGTCTGGCAATCAGTCTTGTTTATCTTATCTTTCCAACATTTCCTGTAACTATTCTAGTCTAGGAAGGTCTGAGCTCACATTTTATACTTTATAAACTATAATTAATTCTGTCAGCATTTTTCCTTTAATTTGATTGTGATTTGTATAACTATGCATTTGTACTACATAAACAGACATTATTTTACAATTAGCTTACATGGATTTCAGTATTTTTTTATTTTAACTGCGCTATTTATTTTACAAAGACTGTTTGACTAATACCATCTGTAATTGTATTTCTTTTTAAAATTCAGAACATTAACTGTGATGTGGTGTTACTATACAATTATAAACAAATTGTAAAAAACAAAATAGATATCAGCTTAACTAAAATATGTTTACATTTGCATTATTTATATTTGCTGTTGTCTGCCTGTTATTCTTGTGCATTGTAACAGATGTATTTTAGATGAAAAGAAAATACATGCATGTCAGTCTTGTGATTTTAAATCTTTATACAAGCATGTCAGTCTTGTGACTTTAAATATTTACTCTCTACTATTTTTATTTTAATTTTATACACTAGAACTGTTTTGTGTACCTTTTGACTATGCTAAGAATGGCAGTCATATGCTCTACTTTACTGTAGTACTGATAAATGTCTTGTTTTAACTGAATTAAAGTAAAATATTTTACGAATAATTTGTCCATGCATCAGATCTTAGCATGTATGCTTAACCATTTTCAAAACATAAACATATTATAAAATATATTTCTTTTGTACAAATCAGCTGCAGTTTCCTGTTCTTTTTAAGCTCAGCTGTTATATGGAGCAAGTCAGTCTCTGTCAGTTTAGCTAATTTGTTTTCTTTATCCTGCAACTGCTGTTGAAGAGTTTCCTGCAATGTTGCATGGTCTTTCTGATATTTTTTAGTAACCTGTTCTGCTGAATCTAAAACTCCTATGCACTTTGAAAAGATGTATGTATAACTTGTCTAAGTTTCCTGAACTCATTGTGTCTGTCTTTTAGAAAATGTACTAAAGGTTCTATCAGTAAATGATTTGACTGTTGTTGCAACTCTGAAATAAACCTTTTACATCTGGTGACAGAACATAACTGTCTAACATCTGAATATAATGTCAGCATATTAACTTTTCTTGGTTCTTTACCATTAACATTTTGTCTGTACAGTCTAACCTTTGAATAGTGGCATGCACTGTATTTTTATGACATTGTACACACAATAAACATTTTTTATACCACACATGATTTTGTTTCAGATACCAGTCAAATATTGTAATCCATTTGCATAATGCCTATTAACTTGCCCTAATAAGGTTTTACAATTGCTAATATACTGTATATACATTTCATTCTATTATAATCTCTATGGCATTCATACTGTATGCAACAGAAATTTTTTCTGACCAGTCAACAGAGAGGCAGATGGCCAAGCTGCTTTACTGTAGATGGTTGAAAAGTCTCTGTAGTCACTTGTGAAGTTGGTACTGCAAAACTGGCAGTTTCAGTCTTACAACTTTGTATTATTGTACCTTTTTTTGGAGAATTTATGGCACTGCTCTCCTTCCTGCACTGCAGTCTCACTCCGGATTTAGACGTCTGATAAACTGTATTATTGCTGCAAACTGTAGAAAACTGTAGAAATCTGAAGTACTTCACATAAACGTTACTGTGCTTTTACAGGAGTGACCTCATACAAAGCATTACCCACTCACTCCCCCGGTTTTTGAATACAGGCTAGGAATGTTCGTTAGTGTCTCCACTGAAAAATTTAATTTAATTTGTGCTCTGCTTTTTTGTTGTGCTGGATCCAAAGTCTTTTTAAAACACACAGTCTTGCTGGCTGTTTACTGGTGAATCAGAGAGAGACAGCTTTGCACGACTCCATCTGTAGTCTGTTTAACGCACCAAGCCTTTCAAATTGCACATTGACAAAAAATATATATTTTGCAGCTATAAACACAGCAGTTACAGATAAGAGTACGTGTCATTTGTTATAAAAATAAGTTTTCTGTCAGATTGTAGTATATATTTACAAAGTTTTCCTTCATTACAGATATGAATGATGACTTCTACAAAATACCTCTGTCCATCTCTCTCATAACTGAACTACTACTAAAGTTATATAGAGTGCTAGTCACGCACATATATTTTATTTCCTCTTGGTATCTTTTTTGGCCTTCTGTGGGAAGTCACATAATGTCTGTTTTTAGATGTTTCTATTGTCCTGTCAGCAGCTCTGCGGATGTGAAAATGCACAAATGCACGCACTCAGAAAATGAAAGGAAACATCTGTTCCTATTGAAAAAACATCACGTATTGCTGAGTTTAGATATCTGTTCTGCAAACATGAGAAAAACGCGACATTTGCTTTCCAATATTGCTTTGTTACACTATTTCTGATGTTGTGAAGAGAAGCCTTTTCTGTTATACATATATTATATGAATGCCCATTTTACATTGCTAAACTCTACACATATATTCAAGCAAACCTTTTATTCTATGCTTTATCTTTCAGCATATTTACAACAGAATTAATTTCAGCCTTATATTAATAATCTCTAACACCAGCGGATAAAACAAATTGCATTAGGGATGGAAGCAGTGTCCGACACCCAGTGAGAACCATCTAAGAGGAGGGGCCAAGACATTGCGGCCTAGTTGTTCTGCTGCACCTCTACCACCCGTACCTCAGCCTTTGGCAGACATCAGCCTGGCTGGGGACTCTGCTTCCGCCAGTCAGGATACAGTGGGTACCTTATGAGGCCACACAAACCCGAGCGGATGGCACGAGCATAGAGGTTTTACCGGTGTCTGCCTTAGACTCTAAGGGGGGAGACCAGCGCACTCAGTGGGCCCGTCGAATTCTGCAGATACCATCCCTATGTCTGACTCGAGACCTTCTCCTAGTCGGACACCAACTAGGCCTCTAAAGGAAAAAACAAAAGCCAACACATCTCACCTCCAACTGAAAGCATGCCCGATTGGCAAGCCTTCAGCCAAAGCCTGTTTAATGCCTTTATGGCCCTACGTCCTACTACTACAGAAAGACCTAGCATTGTCCCTCCCCTCCTAAGCCATAGGGCTCAAGCCTCAGCTACCGAAAGGAGGGTAGAGAAATGGAAGAGGAACTCTTGACTCCTCAGAAGATTCCCTCTCCTATTCCTCACATATCTCCTGCACCCTGGGATATGGATCTCCAGAGAAAGGCTCCATTGAGCCAGACTCCCCAGTGGAGGATTTAACATTTGGTGAAACTATCAGCAAAATGAAAGACCACTAAGTGGGAATACACTGACATGACTGAAGTGCAGAAGAGGTTTAATGACCTCATACAGATGGACTCCCCCAGTCCTTCTGCTGTCCCTCCTATTCTGCCAGTCTTTCTGGATGCCTTTTCCTCATCTGTATTTATCAAACCCAACTCCTGAACCTCCAGCCCCACACAGGGCGGACAGACTGTACAAGGTCCTTAAATCATTCTTCCAGCTGACAAGGACAGCAAGACAATGGAACGGGTGCTGAAGAAAATCTATACTTCAGCCACCCTGTCATTTAGGGCCACAAACTACCAGACCTACATGACCAAGTACTCCTTAGCACTGCTGGACAAAGCCATCAAGGAATTGGCTGATATCCCGGACTGTACAGCCAAAGCTTTTCTGTCCTCCCTGCTAGCCACTCACCTATCAGGTGAACAGACACTCCATAAGATGTAGTTATGATGCAGCTGAAGCCGCAGCTAGGTCAGAAGCATCAGCCTCTGCCTTCAGCTCCTCCCTGACAACCTTCAGGGCTAAGCTTATTGACACCCCTTTGGATCACTCTGCCCTGTTTGGCGGAAATGTGGCTGACCTCGCTAAGTCCCTGCAACAAAAAGGCAAAGAATTGCAGGACCTCAAACACCTGCTATTCTTGCCCATCCCCAAGTTCCATAGTAACTACCCTGCCAAGACACAATTCATCACAAAACCTTCTTGGCCTATGGCAACCTCCAGGCCCAGCAGAACCCCTAGAAAACAGCCCCCTCCAGCTAGACCTTCCCCATCCTCCAGCCAGAAACCTCCCTTTCATGATAAGGCAGGTAGCATCTGACTACCTGCCAACCTCATTTCCCAACCCTCCCACATCCCTACCTCCATCTGCCCATCTCTCTCACTGTCTCCCTTTATAGTTCCACATTACCTCAGACAAGTGGGCTCTGTCCATCATCCAGAACAGTTACTTTAAGACCTGGATCACCCCCCCCCCCCCCAGTAAGATCAGGTACTCCACAGTCACCCTCCAGTCAGTTACCCCTCCTACAACCGTTACTGCAAACTCTGCTGGTGCAAGGCACTACAGAAACAAAAGGAAGAGAATTCTACTCCAGAATCTTTCCGGCCCCAGAAAGGATGGGTCACTGAGGCGTATACTAGATCTTTCATGCCTCAAACCTTTTCAAAAAGTTCCTACCTTAAGGATGCTTTCTCTTCCCACCATTTCCCCCCTCCTCCTACCCCAAGGTTTCATGGCAAACCTGGACATAAAGGACACTTATCTGCACATACCAATAAAGCCCACTTTCAGGAAATACCTGAGGTTTATGGCAGGCTCATCCCATTTTCAATTCTGTGCCTTGTCCTTTGAGCTTTCCACAGCACCCAGGTTATTCACAAAATGTCTGGCTCCAGTCATCACTTACTGCAGGACAAAGGGAATCCAAATATTCCCTTACCTAGACAACCTAATTCAGGCAACCAATCAGAAGGCCCTCCTTCATACTCAGGCCCTTCTGTACCTCTTGCAGTCTCTAGGATTTCAAATAAATTTCCCAAAATCTCACCTGGAATCCTCACAGGACACTGTTTTCCTGGGTTGCAGAATCCACACAGACCTGATGAAGGCATTCCTGAAACCAGACAAGATGGTGTCCTTGACAGACCACCTACTTTGTGCCCTTCAATCATCAGAACAGACAGCAGGGCAGTTCAGGAGACTTCTGGGTTACACAGCAGCCCCCACACCCATGCTGCCCTTAGCAAGACTGCACATGAGGAAACTACAATGGTATCTTCAGTCAGTATGGACTCAGCACTCACATCTTCTGGAGTTCAGGGTCCCCCCTTCTTCCCTGCTTGAAACAGAAAATTCATTGGTGGATGGCTCAGATGGCCAAGAACCCAAGCCTTCCTCTACAAACTCCCACACCCACCCAGATCATGCATACAGACGCTTCAGATCTGGGATGGGGAGCAACACTAGGACACAGACAAGTGCAGGGTTTGTGGACAGACAAACTAGAGCACATAAATGTTAGAGATGAGGGCAATCTTCCTTGATCTACATGCCTTGCAGCCCTGCCTAAAAAGCAAGGCCCTCTCAAGATATTAGTGGACAACACCACGGTCCTGTGCATCTCAACAAACAGGGAGGGACCAAATCCTAACTTCTATGCAGACTAGCTCTGCAGGTGTGGGAACTGGCCACCTCACAGGGAATTACCTTACAGGCAGGAGACATACCCCTCCCCCTGCACAACTCCCAGGCAGATTATCTAAGCAGAACCATCCTAAAACAACCACGAATGGATGCTCCACAGAGAAGTTTTCCTGGATCTGGTCCACAGGTGGGGTACACCTCAAATAGACCCATTTGCCTCCTCCACAAACAGGCAATTAACTTGGCTTATGCACCAGGATACCAGACTCCAAGGCACTGGCAAAAGATACCTTCTCAATGTTCTGGAAGGGGAAGTTCTGTATATATTCCTCCCCTTCCCCTTGATTCAAAAAGTGTTGCTGAAAATTCAGCAGGACTCACCAAAAACCTTGCTGGTGACTCCCTACTGGCCAACACAGCACTGGTTCCCCTTTCTCCTTCATTTGTCCAAGAGCAATGACCAAAAGCTATTCCCCTCAGTGGACCTGCTCACACAGGACAAGGGATCACAGATACACCCACACATGGCAGTCCCTACACCTCACCCTGTGGTTGAACAGATACTGATCCCTTTTAGACACCTGTACAACGAGGACATGCTTAACGTCCTGCAGGAGGCCAGGAAACCTAACACAAGAAAATCTTACCTCTCAAACTGGAAAAAGTTTTCTATTTGGTGTCAGAAAAGACAGTTGGATCTGCTGAAAGGTAACAGCCCTCTTATCCTGTCTTACCTGTGTGAACTATTACAGACCGGCTGGCCTACTCATCTTTAAAAGCACAATTGTCTGCAATTTCTGCCCGTCTCCCTTTGGATCCATCACTTGCATCCCGACTTTCTGCAAAACTCTTCCTCAAAGGGGTACTTCACCTGAGACCTCCCAGAAAACAGTCCCCTCCTCCCTGGGATCTTACCTACTAGAAAACCTCATACTAGCTCCCTTTGAGCAGCAAATACAGCCTCCAAAAATTTTTTCACATGGAAATCTGTTTTACTGGTGGCTCTGACCTCAACCAGGAGGGTCTCAGAGCTGCAAGCTCTGATGGCTACGCCACCTTTCCTGGCCTTCCATCTCAACAGGGTTACTCTTAGAACTAACCCGTCCTTCACACCCAAAGTAGTGAATGACCTACCTCTGAATCAGGCCATACACCTGCCCACCTTTTTGCCCAATCTGCAGGGGGATAGTGAGTGGGTACTTCACTCCCTAGATGTACACAGGCAGCTTAGGTCTATCTACACAAAAAAAGGACTATTTGTCTCCTTCCACCCTTGAGCCCTGGGAAAAGCAGTGACCACACACACATCATTTTGGCCTGGATTTCCACAGCTATTTACTTCTGTTACTGTTACCATGGGAAAACCTTACCGGGCAATATTAAAGCCCACTCCACCAGAGCTATGGCCTCTTCTGGAGCTTTCTTTAAGGGACTAGACACCAACTCGATCCTTGAAGCAGCTACTTGTTCCTCAGTGCACACTTTCACCAAGCATTATTAGCTGGATGAGATCTCTAGGGCCAGGGCGGGGTTTGCAGGACCATCCTTCACGGATTCCTCGAAACTTCTTCCAGACCACCACTCAACTCTCAGTGAGCTTTGGAACTCACCCACATGTAGAATACTGCAACACTGGAATAGAAGGACATAGGAAAGTTGTGCAAAATCTTACATAACCATAGATCTTCTCTTCCATGTGGCACTTCCTTCTTTATCCCCTTCCCCCCTTGTCAGGCTGCACTTGCTCTCTTGGGTGATATTGGACGGCCTATGCCCTACTAAGACTGGTTCCGACTCTTTCTCTGTTCTGAGGGCTGGAGCATGCAGACGTCACTTTTATGGCCCACATTCCTGCAGCCATGTCAGACGTTCGACGCACCTAAAGGGACTGAAAATCTTTGGAATCCTGGCCGGATGAACTAGAAGGAAGGGTAAACCCACATGTAGAATACTGCAACATGGAAGAGGACATCTATGGTTATGGTAAGATTTCACACATTCCTTTTTTTACTCTTCTCCTGTAGGTTCTTGAACAGGTCTGCAGACGGTTTCCCAAACAGGAGGTTATTATCCAGGGGTGCATCCAAAATTTTACATTTAAAATCTTCAGGCAGTGGCTGGAGTGCAAGCCGTAAGTATCTGCATATCACAGATGCTGTGGACCTAGCAGAGGCCTCTGATGCATCATAGCTCCATTTTATAGAATGCCTGGCAACCTGAGATGCCAGGGACAGTTTAAATGCCATTGCTGTCCTGTTAGGTGAGTAGGGCAAGGAGGACAGTAGGGATGAAGCCTGTGACACCAAATCTAGGACATATTTCACCATATGGGTCTGGTAGTTGACTGCACTAAATGATACAGTGGAAGAGGTATGCATCTTCTTACCCAGCCTGTCCATTACCTTGCTATCCTTGTCTGAAGGCAGGAGTGATGAGGATACAATAAGTCTTGACTGATTGCCTGGGGCCACTGATATCACAGTGGGGTCAGCCAAAGGGGGCTTTACCAGAAATATCTGGTCGTCAGGGACCTTATAGAAATAATCAGGTCTGGTGGGACTAGGTGGCTGAGAGTCAGGATTCTTTCAGCCTGATGCAAATGCATCTAGGTATGCTGAAATCATCAGAGGGATGGCTGATGGGGAGGTTGATCCCACCCGGAGCAAATAAAAATACCTTTTTTTGAATTTCCATCATCTGGGTTGTATCCCATTTAAAATACTACCTCATTTTTGTGACAGTCTGTCTAAATGTAATGCCCTCAGGAGAGGAGTCCCCCTCATTGGAATCCTCATCTGAGAAGTAGTGCTCCTAGGGGGGAAGCTATTTGGGTTGAGTAATGGACTCATCCGAAGAGGAGGAGGCTTCTTCCTCCTCTGAGAGGGGAAGGAAGGATAGAGGTAGCTGAGGCAGGTCTTGGGCTTAATACAGATAATGTGCTGCTGTGGAGGTTGAAGGCCTGCACCGAAGACTGTGAAAAGGATTGCAAGTCTGGTTGTTCCTTCCAAGAAGCAGACAAATGCTTAGTCTTTTGTCTCCTTTTTAAAGGAGTTGATTTAGTAGAAGCTGTGGGCCTGGTTTCAGGCATCTGGCCTATGAAAGAGGAATTGGAATCCTGGATCACGGAAGGTTGTTTGGTACAGCCTGGTTCCCCCTTGACTTCTGCAATTGCCGACAATGGGATAACCTCTGTGGACGTGCCTATCGGTACTTTGGAAGCAGCTTCCTCGAGGGTAGTCGCAGAAGTAGTCACTTCTAGCGGATGTCCCTCAACCACTATATTAGCAGCTGGTAGAGCGTTCAATGGAGGGGCAAAAGTGGTAGGCTTTGCAACTTTGGCCTTCTTTCTTGGCAGTTCCACCTAGGCGGCCGATTATGAATCCATTCTTTACACTAACTTCTGTAGCCCCTGGTTCTCATGATATAAATGGAGGGCAGACAGACGGCTTCTGAGAATTGTGGGAACAAATGACTGGCAGATGGTACAGGAAGTATGATAGTGTTCCCGGCCTAAACAGAACAAGCAAAGATCATTTTTTTTGTGTGCAAAATTTGATGTCCGTATCTACATTTCCCCTTCCCAGCAGACATAGGCTAAAAATCAGACAATGGCCTAAGATCAAGGAAAAATATTAAGAATTCCCCAACAGGGTACTTGACTTTAAACATCTTGAAGAAGAGGAGAGAAGTGATCAATATGACATTCGACTGAGGCAGAAAATTTCTGAGATCTGTGCGTGCAGACATCGCATTCAAGGACACTGGTTTATAGTCATGCGTGACAACTCACACACTAGCAGCAACCAGACTTAAGCTTTTGCATAGGAGCTGACATTCGGGTTGCCTGAGGCGGAGGATCCCACAGTAAGAATACTGCAAAATGAGAATAGAAGGACAATGGGTCTTTCTTGAAGGAAAGGAGATCTTAGCCTTGGTGACAACAGCTCTAGGAAGAAACTTGTTTCTGGCAAGGCAGAAAGGAAAGTTGTCTAAAATCTTACCATAACCATAGATGTACTTCTCTTCCATGTTGTAGTATTCTACATGTGGGTTTACCCCTCTTCCTTTCCAGTTTGTCTGGCCAGGATTCCAAAGATTTTCAGTCCCTCTAGGTGCGGACATCTGATGTGGCTGCAGGAACGTAGGCCATAAAAGTGATGTCTGCACATACCAGCCCTCAGAACAGAGAAAGAGCTAGTATGAGAAGGGCACAGCTTGTCCAAAAGAACATGTGCAACCTGAAAAGAGGGAAGGAATGCTGCAACATGGAAGAGAAGGACATCTATGGTTATGGTAAGATTTTACACAACTTTCCTATATCCTTTTATTACAATGTTGCAGTATTCTACATGTGGGTAAGTGCCAAAGCTCACTGAGAATTGAGTGGTAGTCTGGAAGATGTTCCCAGGAATCAGAGGACAGCCCTGGCAAACCCTGCCCTGGCTCTAGAGATCTGATCCAGCTTGTAATGTTTGGTGAAAGTGTGCACAGAGGACCAAGTAGCTGCTTCAAGGATGGTGTTGGTGCTAGCCCTTTAAAGAAGGCTCCAGAAGAGGCCATTGCTCTGGTGGAGTGGGCTTTGATATTTGCCCTGCAAGGTTTTCCCATGGTATAGGTAACAGAAGGAAATGGCCCTGGAGATCTAGATGGAAATGGTCTGTTTGGTCACTGCTTTCCCCAGGTCTCTGGGGTGGAAGGAGACAAACAGTTGATCTGATTTCCTTAAGGACTTTGTTTTATGTAGATAAAACCTAAGCTGTCTGTGGACACTTAGGGAATGAAGTACCCTCTCACTATCCCCTTGTGGGTTGGGGAAAAAGGTAGGCAGGTGTATGGCCTGGTTCAGAGACAGGCCATTCACTACCTTGGGCGTGAAGGATGGGTTAGTCCTGAAAGTAACACTGTCAAGGTGGAAGTCTAGAAAAGGTGGTGCAGCCACTAGAGCTTGTAGCCTCCTGGCTGAGGTCAGAGCCACCAATAAAAAAACAGTTTTTCATGTGCAAAATTTAAGGGGGGGCTTAGTCTGCTGGCTCAAAAGGGGATAGGGTTAGTTTTTCTAATACACAGTTAAGGGTCCCAGGGAGGAGGGGATAGTTTCCTGGGAAGTCTCAGGTGAAGTACCCCTTTGAGGAAGAGTTTTGCAGGAAGTCTAGATGCAAGGGACGGATCCAGAGGAAGACAGGCAGAAATTGCAGACAACTGTGCTTTAAAGATGAATAGGCCAGGTCTGTCTAACAGTTCACACAGGTAAGACAGGATAAGAGGAATATCGCTTTCCAGCGGATCCAACAGTCTTCTGTGACACCTAATAGAAAACCTCTTCTACTCCTGTGTTACGTTTCCTGGCCTCCTGCTAGACATTGAGCACGTCCTCATTGTACAGGTGTCTTTAGGGGATCAGAATCCTATCAACCACAGGGTGAGGTGCAAAGACTGCCACTGTGGGTGTATCTGTGTTCCGTTGTGCTGTGTGAGTAGGTCCACTGAGGGGGGTAACTTGTGGTGATTGCCCTTGGACAAAATGAAGGAGAAGGGGGGATCAGTGCAGCCTTGGCCAATAGGGAGTCGCCAGCAAGATTTTTGGTAAGTTCTGCTGAATTTTCAGCAGCACTTTTGAATCAAGTGGAAGAGGGGGGGGGGGGCATACAGAAATTTCTCCTTCCAGGACATTGAGAAGGCATCTGTTGTCAGTGCCTTGGGGTTGGCTGTCCTGGTGCAGTAACCAGGAAATTGCCTGTTTATGGAAGAGGCAAACAGGTCTATTTGAGGTTTCCCCACCTGTGGACAAGATCCAGGAAACCATCTCTGAGAAGCATCCATTCATGGTTCTTTGAGATGGTCCTGCTTAGATAATCTGCCTGGGAGTTGTGTTGGGAGGGTATGTAGGCTGCCTGTAGGTTAATTCCCTGTGAGCTGGCCAATTACCATACCTGCAGAGCTAGTCTGCATAGAAGGTATTATTTGGTTCCTCCCTGTTTGTTGAGATACCACAGGACTGTGGGGTATTGTCTGTGAATATCCTGAGAGGGCCTTACTCTAGGTATGTTTGGAAGGCTTGTAGAGCAAGGATTGCCCTCATCTCTCGGACATTTATGTGCTCTAGTTTGTCTGCATCTTTCCACAAACCCTGCACTTGTCTTTGTCCTAGTGTGGATTCCCATCCCAGATCGAAAGCGTCTATATACATGGTCTGGGAGGGTGTGGGTGCTTAGAGAGGGAGGCCTGGGTTCTTGGCCACCTGAGCCATCCACCACTGAATTTCCCATTTCAAGCAGGGAAGAAGGGGAACCCTGAATTCCAGGGGATGGGAGTGCTGAGTCCAAACTTGACCGAAGATACCACTGCAGTTTCCTCATGTGCAGTCTTGCGAAGGGCAGCATGGGTATGGATCTGCCTTACTACCAGTTCTGATGTTTGAAGGGCGCAAGTAGGTGGTGCGTCAAGGACACCACCTTGTCTGGTGGCAGGAAGGCCTTCATCAGGTCTGTCTGGATTCTGCAACCCAGGAAAACAATGTGTCTGGATTCTGAAACCCAGGAAAACAATGTCCTGTGAGGGTTCTAGGTGAGATTTTGGGAAATTTATTTGAAATCCTAGAAACTGCAAGAGGTACAGAAGGGCCTAAGTGTGAAGGAGGGTCTTTTGATCGCTTCCCTGAACTAGCAGGTCATCTAGGTAAGGGAATATTTGGATACCCTTTGTCCTGCATTATGTGAAGACTGGAGCCAGACATTTGGTGAATACCCTGGGAGCAGTGGACAGCCCAAAAGGCAAGGCACAGAATTGATGATGGGATGAGCCTGCTACAAACCTCAGACATTTTCTGAAGGTGGGCTTTATAGGTATGTGCAGGTAAGCATCCTTTATGTCCAGGGCTGCCATGAAACCTCGGGGTGGGAGGAGTGAGCATTCTTAAGGTAGGAACGTTTAGGAAAAGACTGAGGCATGAGAGATCTAGTACAGGTTCTCCATGGGCCATCCTTTCTGGGGACCAGAAAGATTCTGGAATAGAATCCTCTTCCTTTTGTTTTTATAGACACTGGTTCTATAGTGCCTTGCACCAGCAGAGCTTGCAGTACCGGTTGTAGGAGGGGCAGCTGACTGGTGGTTAGCTATGGGCTTTAGAGTGCTTATCCTTACTGGGGGTGGTGGATCCAGGACATAATGTAGCCATACCGGATGATGGAAAGAACCCATTGGTCTCAGGTAATGAGGGTCCATACAGGGAGACTGGTAAGAGACGGGCAGACAGGGGGAGGGATGGGAAGTGAGGTTGGCAGATGTTACCTGCCCTATCTTGAAAGGGAGGCCTCTGGCTAGAGGAGAGGGAAGCTCTGGCATGAGGGGACTGTTTTCTAGGGGCTATCCTGGACCTGGAAAGAGATGTAGGAAGAGAAGGTTTTCTGATGAACTGAGTCTTGGCAGGGTAGTTCCTATAGAACTAGGGGATAGGTGAGGCGAGCAGGTGACTGAGGTCCTGCAATTTTCTGCCCTTGTTGAAGGGACTTGGAGATCAGCCACTTTATCACCAAACAGCGCAGAGTGATCCAAAAGGGCATCAATAAGTTTAGCCCTGAAGTCGTTAGGAAGGGACTGAAGGCGTAACTAGGAGTATCATATTAAAGAAGAAGAAGAACTGCTGGGAAGCTGATAGATTCCAACCAGCAGAATTGGAATCTATTTCAAACTGATAAGTACACTTTTTGCAACTTAATTTGCACTGTGCTGTATTTATACACTTGCCTATTATTTATAGTGGTTCTGTACTGTTTCTGTCTCTTGCTGTCTCCACTGTTTCTCCCACCCACCTTCCCTGTTCTTGTCTTGGTGTTATTCTTGGTGGCTTTGAAACTGCCTGCCCCTCTTGTAAGTTTGCATTTAGATACTCCTTCTGAGCCTATCTCATTTGCTCACTCAACTGAGTGCAGTGAGATCATATTCTGATTTCAGGCACTCCTACTGTGTACAAAGAGCATTTGAGAAGGACAACCCCTGCAGCCTCTTAATCCTGATGTGTTCCCTCCCTCAAAAAAAAAATGTTTGATATATATATATATATATACACACACACACACACACACACACACACATATTCAGCTGCTCTTACTGTAACTGTCTTAGTTGCTGTTCTGCGTGCTATCGGCTCAGTTCTTACTCTGCACTTATTACTGCTTGTTAGTAGCCTTCTAATTTCATGCATCTGCACTTGTTTTTTAGTCATTTGTTAATTTAATTGCATTTAAACTGTATTTGCTGTAATATTGATACACGTGTGCTAGCCTGCACTGCATTTGAATTGTATTTACTGCTGTTTTAGCTGCTTTTCTGTATATAAAAAAAAAATGCTAGCTTGTTTCTTGCCTTTCCTGTAACTTGTCTAGTCCAGATACAGATTTGCTGTATCCAGGATTGTTTGTAAGCTCCTGAGCCCCCCCAAGCCTTTCTGTGTTGGAGGGAAGCCTTCTAGCTTATCAGTGGAAGTGGTAAGCATCCGGCAGCCTATCTACCATGGGAAGAGTGGGTTTTGGCCCATAAATTGTAGTTTATTGGCCGTTTAGGCAGTTTTCCATCTCTTTCAACTTGCTGGCCTAAAAGCCTGCGTTTACGCTCCCCCCCCCCTTTCCTGTAACTAGTCTAGTCCAGGTACAGATTTGCTGTATCCAGGACTCTCTGTAAGCTTCTGAGCCCCCCAAGCCTTTCTATGTTGGAGGGAAGCCTTCTAGCTCATCAGTGGGAGTTGGTAAGCATTAGGTAAGCCTATCTACCACAAGAGTTGCGGTTCCTGGCCCAGAAATTGTAGCTACTGGCCATTTGGGCAGTTTTTTCCCCATCCCTTTCAACTTTCTGGTTTAAAAGTCGCACTTGCGCCATTTCCCACCTTTTCTGTTACTAGCTTAATCCAGATACAGGGTTGCTGTATCCAGAACTGTTGGTAAGCTTCTGTGTTGGAGGGAAGCCTTCTAGCTTATCAGTGGGAGTGGTATGCACTAGGTAGCCTATCTCCCACAAGAGGAGTGGTTCTGGCCCAGAACTTGTAGTTTATTGGCCGTTTGAGCAGTTCTTTCCATCTCTCTCAACTTTCTGGTTTTAAAGCACGTGTTAGCGCTTGATCCCCACCTTTACCGTAACCAGTCTAGTCCAGGTACAGATTTGCTGTATCCAGGACTGTTTGTTAGCTTCTGAGCCCCCCAAGCCATTGTGTTGGAGTGCAGCCTTCTAGCTTATCAGTGGGAATGGTAAGTACTAGGTAGCCTGTCTACCACAAGAGGAGTGGTTCTTGGCCCAGGAATTGTAGTTTATTAATCATTCGGGAAGTTGTCCATCTCTTTCAACTTTCTGGTTTTAAAGACCACATCTGCGCTTGTTTCCCATCTTTCCTGTAGCTAACCTACTAGAAAGCCTTAAATTGATACACGCCTTCTAGCTTAAAAGAGAGACTTTAAAGTGATTATCAGTTTTCTGTATTTTCTTGCTGTACTTAACAGTTTTCCGCCTAAACGCTGATTTTTCCAGCACTTATTGTGATTTAAAAGCTTGTTTTTTCACATATTGTACTTATTTGACTGCCTGCACTTTTAAAAAGTTTTTTGTTTAAATAAATTGTTTAACTGTTGTAGGCTACACACTAAAGTGTGATAGCCTTTTCTGATCGCTTGTAGTCGCTTAAAGCTGTTTTAACTGTACTTTTTACTGTTTTTGCCTTACCTTTTTTTAAAAAAAAAAATTCTTGTTTCCCGCCTTTCTAAGCTAGTATAGTCCATTTTTCAGGCTAGTGCTGAATTCAGGGCCGTGTTACAAGTTTCTGAGTTGCCCATACCTTACTTGGACAGAAGGAAGTTTCTCTGCTCACCTGTGAGAGGGGGGAACTTTGAGCAGCCATCTGTCCCTGGAGGAGTGGTTCCAGCCCAGAAGTTAACAGTTTAAAAAATGCGTTTGCACGGTTTTGTCTCCTCTTCCGTTTTTCACTTGAAACTAGTCTCTCAACCTAAGCACTCAAAAAGCATCCTACAGTCCAGCACTTGCTCAGACTTAATAGCAAGCGCTAATATACCCGGACACTTGACTGCCCAGCAAGGCAAGGCTCTATATCCACCCCTCACCAACCAAGCGACTAAGCAGCTCACCCTACTATTCAGGAATGACCAGAAGGCAACTTCAGGTATACTCCCCAGTCCAGCTGGTGAATATGGGTATCCTAAGCAATGTTGCAACTGCCTCATGTACACAGCCCTCTCCTCCTACCACAAAACGCTAACATATGTGAGTTGCAATTATACAGCCAAACTGGAGGCTAAGGTCTCTCCACCCAAGACTGGAACAGACAGTCATGAAGGTTAACACTTGCACTACACCTCCAGCCTTACATAGACCTACTAAACCAGCACTGGCAAAAAATACACAAATACACAAAATCATACCCGGAGGCTCTAAATAAAAACCTGCAAAAGCATCAGAGAGCTCCAAAGCAGACACCCACAAAACCTGCACCTCCCATCACAAACCAGACAACAGATAAAACACAAAATCAATGTGCTGCACAATCACAGCCCTTAAGGCGAAATAACATACCTAACACACTAGTAATATGTGACTCAATAGTCAGGCACACTGACATCCCACTCACTAGGCTGGACAAGGAGAAGGTTACTGTTAGCTGCCTATCGGGAGCCAGAATCCACCACATAACACAAGCACTCAGGGTCACTCCAGAACAAGTACAAATATGACTGTCATTGTTCATGTTGTTGTGAGTGACCTGAGATGCACCTCCCTGGACTACATGAAGAGAGACATGGAAGAGCTTTCTGATCATGTAGCCCAGAAGGTTATGACCCTGAGTAGCATCCTGCCCTCACCAAGAATGATACCTCAGTATAAAGAAAAAATGATCAATTCCAACAATTAGCTAAGCTTCTGGTGTCATTCAAAGGGGATCCAGTGTCTGTCAGCCTGGGATGACATGCTCGACAAGCAGTGTTGCTTCGCAAGAGATGGCTTGCACCTATCACCCCCTTGGCTTTCAAATACCGGCCAAAGCTCTTGCTGCCCCCATAGTGCCTTTTTTAGGTAAGGCACAAAATTCAAACCCACCACCGTAAACAGCACAAGTAAAAAAATGAGAGTTATGCTACTCAACGTCAGGAGTTTAAATCTCAAAATGCATGCGCTCGAAGCACTCCTAAGTATGGAGAAAGTCATCTGTGCAGTAACTGAAACCTGGTTTAAGGCTCCAGAGAGCACTCCAGCACTACTGGGCTAAAACTCATACCACACATTTCGGCTACAGAACATGGACCGAACAAAAGGAGGGGGTGTATCTATATTCATCAAAGATACTCACACCTCCAGGTTAGTGGCGCAGCATACCACCTCTGAGATCATCCATGTGCTACTAACATCGGGCAAATCTGCAATGCAAATTGTGGCCTGCTACAGATCACCCTCCATGACCCAGGACCTCCACTCCGCCTTTCTGGAGACATTGGAAAAGATGAAGGTCCTACCGAACACCCTGATATTGGGCAATTTCAATTACCCTACCATTAACTGGGAAAACTACTTGAGTACAAACTCCCAGGCTCAGCGCTTCCTGGAATTTATCAACTCAAATGCCGTGGATCAGCTGGTAAACTCCCATACCAGAGGCCACAACATATTGGTCCTAGTCATCAACATCGACAACAGGTGTTCCGTACCGGAGGTCAACCCATCACTGGTTAGATCAGACCATAAACTAATCACCCTGGATTGTCCACACCCCACCACCACCCCAACCAAGGAAACCACAGCGAAAAACTTTTCTAAAGAAAACTTCACCTTACTTAAGGCAGAGGTGGTAAGTTTCACAGCCCCCACGCTAAAGTACAACACTGCCCAAGATGCAGAATCCTTTACAATTCCACTCTATGAGCACCTAACAAGGATGCATGGATCGTGCCATCCATAGCAAGACCAAGACTCACTCCCCTAAGAGAAGGAGACCAGTCTGGTGGACCCTTGCCATAAACCGGTTATACAACAGAAAGAGAAAACTAGTTCAGAAAAAAAGCAAATCGCAAGAAGGAAAGACATCCCTGATAAGTATCATTAAGAAACTAAGGCCCTCATAAAATCATACAAGGCTAACCTGGAAAGAAAAACAGCCAAGGATTCGAAAGATAACCACAAAGCCTTCTTTAGCTATGTCAAGAATCTAAGTGGCAACCCGCAGATATGCTCTGAGCTAGTGCAAAATAGCGCAAAATATACTGAACCTACTGATATTGCCAACATCCTGGCAGATGGATTCAGTGCAAACTTCACCTCCCTCACACCTTCAAAAAGGCCCGCAACAATACCGGAAAAGTGTAGTGTCCCAGAAATCACAGAAGCACAGGTGAAAACAGCCCTTTCAAAAGCCAAAAACACAGCATCAATGGGGCCAGATGGTGTCCCAGGCTGAGTCTTGCACGAACTACAGAACGAACTAACCCCTCACCTAAACATGCTGTTCAACCTCAGCCTCTCCACAGGCTACGTTGCCCATAGAATGACGCACAGCAACAGTTATTCCACTCCACAAAGGAGGGGCCACGACTGACCCTGGTAACTATTGCCCCATAAGCTTGACTAGCCTGGTCTGCAAGGCTATGGAGTGCATCATCATGGAACTAACACATTGGGAGCCTCCAAACACTTGACCCGACCCAGTTTGGCTATGTGAAGGGCAGATCATGCCTACTAAACCTGGTTGACTTCGAGGCAGTCACCAAGGCCATAGACGAGGGAAAGGTGGTTCACACAGCCTAACTTGATCTCGCCAAGGCGTTAAACACCATTCCTCACACAGGTATTATAGAAAAACTCACCAGTCTAAACATAAACCCCTACATCACAAGATGGGTTGCCAACTGGCTTACAGACAGAACTCACACGGCAAAAATAGTGGGCTCCAGGTCCAACTCTAAACCAGTCACAAGTGGTGTCCCGCAAGGCTCGGTTCTGGGACCTCTACTGTTCGGCATAAATTTCTCAAAAGTACGGGCAAACACAGGAGAACTATGGCTAACCAAGTTCGCTGATGACTGCAAACTGGGAGCCATAACTGACTCTCCGGCTGACACAGACATCCTTCAAAAAGGCCTTACTGAGACCGACACCTGGTGTCAAAGTCATGGCCTCAAGCTAAATGCCAAAAAATGCATAGTCATCCCGTTTGGGGAAAAACAAAACGCCCACGAATTACCACATAGGCGGCAGCCACCTTAATACAGAAGAGGTAATAAGAGATCTAGGGACCCAGGTA
Organism: Protopterus annectens; assembly: GCF_019279795.1. Taxonomy (NCBI): domain Eukaryota; kingdom Metazoa; phylum Chordata; order Ceratodontiformes; family Protopteridae; genus Protopterus; species Protopterus annectens. Next base: position 1,746,593,552 of record NC_056735.1, read on the forward strand.
GATAGTAATCTCTCCTTTAACAATCATACTGCCAAAGTAGTTAAGAAATCCTTCTGTGTGGCCCATCTAATTAACTAAGGGGTTCGCATCTAGAAATAAAGAGGTTATAGTGCCCCTCTACTCGTCACTTATTAGACCCATCATAGAGTACAATGCCCCATTTGGGATGTACCTCACAAGACACTTCCAACAGCTGGAAAGACCACAAAAGTACCTCACCAAGAGGATTACTGGCCTCAAACATATGTCCTATGCAGCCCGAATGAAAAAACTCCGGCTGTACTCAGTGGCATATCGCTTACTCAGAGGTGATCTCTGCCTGACTTACAAAGCCATGTCCAACTCAGAATTGATGGACATGCTCCACCTAAAGAAATCCAAGTCACTGCGAGCCACGCGCTCTAGTGAGCTAAACCTCGCCACAACAATAAATAGAACATGCTGGAGGGATAGATTCCTGTCACAGAGACTCCCCATGCTTTGGAACAAAATTCCTAACTACATTAGGCAGAGCCCCTCACTAACACTCTTCAAGAGAAGCCTTGACGAGTGGATGGGTAACAGAAAATACACCCCTGGGATCACTTCACTGGCTCTGCTTGACAGAGGCTCAGCTAATTAATCAATGGGGCGGTGAAAGCCGACACTGGCTAGGCTTAAAAATGCCCTTGGGCAGATAGGTTCATAGGTAGGTAACTAGGCTATCATAACTGCATCTTCTGGAGTGTCTAATCACCTGAGAGGCGAGTGCAAGCAGTGAGGACAGGGAAACTGACCGCACAGTCTGGGATGTCAGCTCATTTCCTTAATGGCTTTGTCCAGCAGGGCTAGGGAGTACTTGATCATGCGAGTCTAATAGTTTGTGGCCCTGAAGGACAGGGTGGCTGAAGTATAAATTTTCTTCCCGAGCCGCTCCATTGTCTTGCTGTCCTTGTCAGCTGGAAGAATGGTCATGGATGGGAGTAGTTTGGAAGCCTTAGTAGTGGAAATGGAGATAGTGGCTGGGTCCAGCTGGAGAGTACTCAAGTAGAAATTTCTCTGTTTCAGGGACCTTGTACAGTCTGTCAGCCCTGCATGGAGCTGCAGGCTGAGTCAGGGTTGATGGATGCAGAGGAAAAGGCATCAAGGGATACAGACAGGATAGGAGAGATGGCAGAAGGACTGGGGGAGTCCATCTGTACGAAGTCATAAAATCTCTTCTGCACTTCAGGTCATGTCAGTGGATTCCCACTTAAAGTGGTCTTTCATTTTGAAAATGGTTTCCCCAAAGGTTAAATCCTCCACAAGGGAATCATGCTCAATGGAGCCTTCCTCTGGTGATCTATATCCCAGGGGGAAGGAGGTCTGTGAAGAGTAGGAGAAGGAATCTTCTGAAGAGTCAGAGTTCTTCCACTTCTACCCTACTTTCAGTAGCTTGAGGTCTCGGACTTAGGAGGGGAGGAGCAGAGCTTGGGGTTCCTACCGTAGTAGGCCATAGCGCAATAAATGCATTGAATAGGCTTTGGCTGAAAGCTTGCCAATCGGGCATGCTTTCAGACGGAGGAGAAAAATGTTTTGTCTTTTGTTTTTTCTTAAGAGGCCTAGCTGGCGTCCGACTGGGAGAAGGGCTCAAGTCAGATGTAGGGATAGCTTTGGCGGAATCCTACTGACCCACAGAGAGCTCTGGCCCCCCTGGAGTCTAAGGCAGATGCCGGTAAAACCTCTACAGACGTGCCGTCTACTCGTGATTGTGTGGCTTCCTCATAGGTACCCGCTTGATCCAGACTGGCGGAAGTGGAGTCCTCACCCAGGCCAATGTCGGCCACAGGATGAGGTACAGGCGGTAAAGGCACAGCAGAAGGACTAGGGCACATGGTGTTGGCCCCCTTCTTGGGCGGTACTGAAGGGGTGTCGGACGCCGCTTCCATCCCTAACGCAATTTGTTTTAACTGCTGGTTCTCTAAATAAAGGTTTAGAGCATGCAAACAGCGACGTAAGGTCTTTGGTACTAACGCCTGACAAATAGTGCAGTTCCCATGGTCGTGTTCCTTACCTAAACAAAAAAAGGTTGTGGGTATCTTTGTGGGGAATGCCAGCCACACTTGCCTTTTCCGGATGACATGAACAGACTATATAACAAAAACAGAAGGACTGAAAGGATCCCCAATGGGGTACTTATTTGGATTTTTCTTAATCCGACGTTTGTTAATCCGACGTCTACGAGTAGCAGGAGCACCTGGCGGATGACTGGTGGCTGAAAAGTTCTGAGGGCTGGTGCGTGTAGACATCACTTTTATAGCCCACATTCCTGCAGCCACGTCTGAAGCACCTACAGGGACTGAAAATCTTTGGAATCCTTGCTGGGCAAACTGGAAAGAAGGGTAAACCCACATGTAGAATACTGCAGCATTGGAATAGAAGGACATCTGCTGGATCCAAAAAAAGCTAGGATCTGATGGTGATAGCAGATCTAAAAGTTTTGAAATCTTTGGAGCCAGAGCTGAATTAGTTGAAACACCTGGCAAATGCTTTTTAGTCTCCTTAGTCCTTTCTTTTTCTTCTGGCTTGTCTAAACTCTGCTTGCCCTTGACCTTGTCAGAAAACTTCATCATAGAAGTGGTGATAACAGAAGCAGCAGAATGTGGGAGGCAGACTTTAGTGGTGGCAGGGAGAACTCCCTTAATAACCAACTTATTTCTCCATTCTACTAAAGGAAACAAATAGAGCACTGGTCATCTAAATGAGCAACTGCTAGAAAGTACATCCACTTGGTAAGCACATTACAATTAGAAATCTTATGACCTCATGCCACACTTTTTTTTAATCCAGAAAGCTTTTCTGACATAAGTGAAACTATAGACAAGCAATCACACAGAAAGAACTACTCCACTAGAAGAACTAGTACACCAACTACTAAAAAACAAGACTAAGTAGAGAAGAACAAGCTAGATCAAAGGTTAAAGGGGAATTCAAGAAAAGTAGAGACCCAGAAGGTGACATTCTAGTTCTATATATATATATATATATATATATATATATATATCTATATCTATATATCTATATATATATACATATATATATATATATATATATATATATATATATATATTTTTAAGTAAAGATGAAAAAAACAAAGAATAAGAGCAAAAACTATATAGAGAGGATGAACCTCACAACTATCCAATATCAGAAATATTAGAACTATTTATCACTTAGGGAAACAAAGCCTGAGCAATGAGGAACATGAGTAGCAAACAAGATTTAAGTTAACTCACTAGTTACAGGAGATTGTGGCTAAGGGGAGGAGCCTGAGCTTTGGATCCAAAACCTGAATGTGGCCAAAACTGGAGCCTAGTCGGATCTGATAACCCATCCATTGAAGAATAGACAGAAAAGACATCAGATCAATGGATATAGTTCACTGTTGCAGTAGCCCAAGTTATATGGGTAATAGCCTTTCATGTATGTGACCACAGGACAACTTATTTATTGTATTTATTAACATCTGTTAAATGGGTTAGTCCAACTGAGCCAGAGGCCCAATTTCACTGGAGACGTGAGGAGAAAAGCTCCAGAAATAATACAAGTAATTATATTTACAAAATACTAAAGTAGGGTAACAAATATAGCACAAGTCAAAAATATGTGCACAGCAGTACAATGCATAGGTAAGATAACAGTTAAGTACAATTTCCAAAATTTGACAACAGTATACAGCATAGGCCAAATAACAGTTAAAAGGTTTAGAGAATATTACACTAAAGAGTACAGTACGAATACAATTTGCTAGAGCAAGCACAAGGAGGAAAAATTAGTTGATATGGAAAAGGAGATGAGATGAGAAAAGAGGAGACTAGTTCAAGTAGGGGGTTGACAAGGGCATGACCAAGTCTTCAGGAGAAAAAGTTCTTTCTTAAATAGGTATTTATGCTGAATGCTTATGTCAAGAGGGAGCGAGTTCCAAACATGGGCTACACAGTATTTGCAAAGGGTCTTACCAATGTTTTTGTTGGGTTTGTATAACTGAAGGAGGTGTTTACTGGCAGTACGGAGGGGATGAGGGGTGTTATAGAAGGAGACAGAAATGGAGATGGAGGGATAGGATGAGGGTTCATATAGGACAGAGTGTGTAATATGTAGCTGGGGTATACATAGCTGTTTGGAGAATTCTGACCATTGGAGTGACTTAAAGGCAAGAGAGTGGTGAGATCTGCAAGGAAGGTTGGCAAATCTGGCAATTTTGTTATAAGTTTACTCTAGTTAAGTGATAAGATGTTTGAACATGAGTAAGAACAGGGGCAGCATAAAGAAGGAAGGGTAGGAGTAGAGCCTGAGGGAGGGTTTTGATTATGAAAGAGAAGTCAAAGTTTCTGGTGGGTCTTTTTTTATACTTTGTTGAATATGAATATCAAATTTTAATTCACCATCAATGATAACTCCCCAAGTAGTTTAGAATGGGGTTCAGATTTAATAAAGGTGTTCTTGAAAGAAGATACAGAGAAAGAGGCTTTGTGCTGGGCAAGTGTTTTAGGGAGGAAGAGGAGGAGTTTTTTTTTTGGATTTAATATGAGTTGGTTTATCAGACAGCCAGGTTTCAACAGAAGAAAAAGGTTTGTTGAGTGAGAAATAGTAGATCAGGTATGTTGTGGGCAGGGGTAATGAGGGTGGAGTCTTCAGCGTACTGTAGAAGTGTAGCAAGGTTAGTAGCAGGATGAAGTTTTCTAGCGAATATATTAAAGAGGAGAGGGCCCAGAATTAATCCTTGGGGATCTACAGTATTAACAGGGAGGAATGGAGAGAGGCTAGTTTGCCAGTGGGCAGACTGCTGCCTGCCGGAGAGACAGCTAGAGAACCAGTTGATAGAGGAGGTAGAAAGATGTAGGTCTGAGAGTTTACTTAGAATTTTAGAATGAGAAACAGTATCAAAGGTCTTTGAAAAATTGAGGAAAAGACTGGAGACGAGATGGTTATGGTCACAGGCTTCAACTATTTGGGTAAATGACAGTAATGCAGTAGAAGTGCTATGGTGGGCCTAAAACCATGATGGGTAGAAGTGGGGAGACTCATCAAGAAGGTGTTTGAGTAGCTGAACATGGATGCACTTTTCCAAGATTTTGGATAGGGGGACAGGATATCAATTGGTCTAAAGTTAGGGGGATCTGCAGAGTTGCTGCCTTTGTGAAGAGGGATAGTATAGAAGTAGTTCCAAATGTCAGGGACCAGGGCTTCTGAGATGTAACGATTAATAAGAACAGAGGCAGGGTAGGCGATGGATTGTGCAGCTATTTTTAGGAAATGAGGGTGTAGTTGGTCTGCTGAGTTACAACAGGCTTTACGTTGGTTAGAGAGAGATTTAACTGTAGTAATTGGGACTGGTTGGAAAGAAAAAAACATTGGGGAGAGTTTTGTTATGGTGGTAGTGGAGGTACTGAGTGAGATTCACTGTTTTGTGTAATAAGTGTGAGGTTCTGAATAGTTTCTATGAAGCAGTTGTTAAGGAGGGAGGCAGTTACAGAAGCAGTGCTGTTTGGAAAGGGGTTGGGAGAAGTGGGGTTACCTGGGTGGAGTAAGTTGTTGATGTTGGTCCAGAATTTTTGTGGATTTGTGTGTGGGCTACTTTGGTTAGAGGAAGAAAAGCTCTCTCGTCTTAGTTGAAATGTTTTTTAGCTAGGTTTCTGAACTCTCTGTATATCTGCTGTAAGAGAGGGTACTTGTTTTTAACCAGGCTTTCCACGAAGAATCTCTTTTGTGCATGACTGAGTGGGTTTGGTTTGTTAGCAGGGGGCATAGTTGGATTGGATTCTGATTTTTCTGGACAGAGCAACAGAATCAAGTGCATCAAGGAAAATCTTACTGAAGGAATTTACTACCTTATTGAGAGGGAGGTGATAGAGGAAGGGCCCAATTAATGTCAAACAGTTTAGAGTTAAAAGTGTCTGGGTTGAAGTGGGTATGATTTCGGCATACCCTGTAGTTAGGGTCCTTCAGGTGAGTGTTGGGTGCATCTGTGTATGAAGGTTAGAGAGTGGTCACTCAATGAGTTGGGAAGTATACTGGGATTATAATAGAAGTGAGGAACTGAAGTAAGGATCCAGTGAAGGATGGGTCCAGATGAGGAGTTTTTGTTTATTCTAGTAGGGGTGGAGATGTGTTGGTGAAAACCATGAAGGTTAAGACAATGGGTAGGGGATGAGGGGAATAGTTTAGTCCAGTCTACATTAGTGTCTCCAAGTATGATAGTTTCATAAAGGATATGGTGAGTACTGCAGGACAGGAAGTTCTCTAGGATGGCAATATCCCCAGGGGGAATGTATATAGAGACTATGACAATATTTTGAGAGGGGTGAGGTGACAATTTACGATAGGTATTTCAGCAGGTGAGAGGCAGAGAACAAAGATGCTGAGAGGGGACAGTTTAAGTAGCTCAGAGTAGGGGATAGCATCCCTTCTCCCAGTTTATTGGTTGTACCTGACCGAAAGATGTTATAAACTGGAGGCAGGATTTCTGTGTTAAGGATGTGAGGTTTCAGGCAAGTTTTTGATAGGGCAAGAATGTGAAATGTGTTAGATATCCAGGAGTGCAGGTCTGTTACTTTATTTACAATACTTTGAATATTATTTGGAAGGGGACTTATTGGTAGGAAGGGTTAAGTGAAGGGGGAGCGGAATGAGTAGTTATATTGTGCAAGGAAGATGTGGGAGGATTTGGGTTATGGTGGATGTCTCCATCCAAAAGAAGAGTGTCAAAGAAAGTGAGAAGAAAGTAGTCAATTCAGGGTAATAGGAAATCTAGGTTTCTGACCAGAGGAGAGAGATGAGTTAGAACAAGTAGGAACTTTGAAGAGGTAAGATGGTGAAACAGGGAAGAGAGATGGTGAGATTAATTGTGGGTAAGAGAAAGTATCAGTGTTAGGAGTATAGGGGAGAGTAGGTGAAGGGGACTGATAGCAGAGTGGTGAATGCTAAGAGGTTGTTAGAGAGAGGAAAAAGAGAAAGGTGGTGAAGAGACAGAGTGGCCACATAACTGGAGAGTAGGTGGGAAGAGTGGTAGAGGAGTCAAGAATGCAGTGACTAAGAGTAGTGAAAGCAGAGAAAGCAAAGAGGGTGTGACTAAAAATGAAAAGTAGGAGTTAGTGAGGAGGTGAAGGGGGAATAGTGAGAATATAAGGGAGGAGAGATAGGTGGGAGTGGTTATACGAGTGAAGCAGGTGTTAGATTAGAGAGGGTGATTGGTTGGATAGGAAAAAGGGGTGTGGTGATTGGTTGGATATGAAGAAGGGGTGTGGTGTGTAAGAATATATATGTAAAGAAAGTGGGGGGGGGGATGGGGGGGTAAGGTAGGGGAGCAGAAAGCGCCAGAGCGAAGAGACGGCGAACAGAGCAAGCAGATCCAGGAAAAGAAGACCCCAATGCTTCAAAAAGCTATCAGTGGGGCTTGCACTCAAGTTCATCAGTGAGAAAGTACAGTTGTGTACACTTACCATGAATGTAGATGTTGGAGTGTATTCACTGTTGCAGTCATTACATTTGGGTTATCCTGCTGGCAGGTTGCCCTCAGTCGGCCTGAATTCTAAAGTCTTGGGTTTTGCGTCGGTTGCTGTCGCCTCTTCCCTGACGTCAGGTGTATGAAAGATGCAGCAGACGCCATTTTATTCAGTTCATCTTGCCCCAGATGTCAGGTGCCCCCAAAAGGGTAGGCTAAAAATATGTAAATAAAACATACATGCACCAAAATAAGGTTTATCTTCATCTATAAGCAAATACACCACCTAGGTTGTATAGATTAGAGAAGTACAGATAAGTTCCAGCAAAAATGGCAGGGGGGATGGCAGGTGGGTAATCTGGACTGCAACAGTGAATACACTCGAACATCTACATTTATGTTAAATGTACACAACTGTACTATGTTCTTCATGTTTCACTGTTGCAGTCATTACATTTGGGTTGAGTCCCAAAGCTATGGCTGGAGCTAAACAGCACTGGGAGTGGCTATGAGGCCCTGCAGAACTGCAGTGGCAAAGCCTGCCCTGGATTTAGAGTAGATAGGCAGATTGTAATGTTTTGTAAAGGTATGCACTGAACTTCAAGTAGCAGCCTCTAAAATGTCTTTGGTTGGTACTCCCCTGAGAAAGGGCTGCAGAAGTGGCTGCAGCTCTGGTTGAATGTAGCCTAATGCCCTTAGGCACTTGTTTGCCATGCTGTGAGTAGCAAAAACAAATGCAATGACCTATCCACTTTGAAATAGTCTGCTTGGAGATGGCCTTTCCATGTGATGCTGTGGCACATGCCTCTAGTAATTGTTCTGTCTTTCTGAAAACTTTAGTTGTGTCCGAGAAGAGTCTGTGTACGTCCAAAAAATGCAGAATTTTCTCCCCCTTGTTCTGTGGATTTGGATAAAAAGTTGGCATATGAATTGCTTGATTAAGGGCTACACTGGATACCACCTTAGGCATAAAAGTAGGGTTTGTTCTCAGAGAGACCCTGTCTGGGTAAAAAATGATAGAGAGTTCCACAGCCATGACAGCCTGTAGCTCTGAAACTCGTCTTGCAGAAGTTATTGCTAGGAGCAGAGCTGTTTTCCAAGATAAGAACTTTATATCCACAGTAGCAGCTGGTTCAAAAGGAGGTAAGGTGAGGTTTTCCAAGACATAATTAAGGTTCCATGCAGGTATTGGCGTTCTCCTTGGAGACCTTAAGTTTTTGGCTCCTCTGAGGTACTGCCTTAATAAAGGATGAGAAAAGAGTGGTGGGTCTGTACTGTAATGAGCTGAAATGGCAGAGGCATGGATTTTAATTGATGAAAAAGATAGGCCTTTGTCCAGCATCTCAGTTAAGTATTGCAAAATCTGAGGAATATTTGGGACAGCTGCATCAGTTCCTTGAGCTTGGTTCCAAGCGCAAAATCTCTTCCATTTCCCAGCATAGGATTTTCTAGTACTAGGCCTTCTGGCTTCTAAAATGACATCCATCACAGCTTTACTGAGGTGTGGTTTGTATGGCTACATTATCCGCCATGCTGCCAGGTTTAGGGTCCTGAGTTGACTGTGCAGAATCTGATTGTTTTGCTGGGACAGTAGATTAAGTATTTGAGGTAAGGTCCAGGCTGGGCACTGGGACAAGTTCCTTAAAATCGGATACCAGTACTGGTGTGGCCAGTCTGGGGCAATCAATAATTTTTGGTTTCTTCTGCCTGACCTTTAGGAGTACCTTGGGGAGGAGAGGAAGTGGAGGAAAGGCATATACTGATAGGGTTTTGTCCAGTTGAAAGATAAGGCGTCCACTTTCCAAGCTTGTCGGTGAGGAGTCCTTGTGCAGAATCTTTTTAGTTGATTGTTTTGAGGGGAGGCAAATAGATCCATGTCTGGGCATCCCCATTTCTTTATCATGCTGAAGACTTGTGGATCCAGGTGCCACTCGTGGGGATCCATGAGGTTTCTGCTTAGTTCGTCTGCCAGAGTGTTTTCCTTTCCTGGCAGGAATTATGCCTGCAGATGAACTTGGTAAGTCAATGCTGTGTCCCATAAAGCCATGGCTTGTCTGCACAGGTGATCAGAATGAGTGACCCCCTGCTTGTTTATGTACCACATGACCGTGGTGTTGACTGTCTATCAGTAGTTGTCCCGGATGAAGTAGGTCCGTGAAGGCGGTCAGGGTATTTTCAACAGCTAGCATCTCTTTTTGATTGATATGTAGATGCTTTTGGTTTATGGACCAGGTGCCCTGAATGCCTCTTCCTGCCATGTGTGCCCCCCAGGCATTATCTGAAGTATCCGTCGTTAGGCTCTGCCTGGCTGGGGGTAGTGAGAATGGCTGTCCATTGTTTTGGTGACAAGCCTTTGTCCACCATTGAAACTCCTGTTGCAGGCAGGGAATTAGAGTAATCATTGTTTCCAGACTGTGGCAATGTGTCCAGACACTTGTTAGGTACCACTGAATTTTCCTCATATGAAGTCTTGCATATGGAATTAGTAAGATGCAGGATGCCATGAAGCCCAAAGCCTGCAGAATTTTTCTTGCAGATAACTGGGCCTTTGTTGCCATTTCCTTGAAATAGGTAGTCAGTTGCCTTTGTCTGGAGTGAGATAAGCCATTTGGGCAGTTGTATTTAAGCTTGCACCCAGGAATATTATCTCTTGCGAGGGTACTAGTTTTGATTTCTTTTTGTTGACTGTGTACCCTAGGCATGTTAAGTCTTATCACAAACGTCAGATGCTGTAGTAGAATGTCCTTGTTCTCTGCTTGTATGAGGCAGTCGTCCAAGTAAGGATATATCTGTATTCCTCTTTGTCTGCAGTATGCAATTACTGGTGCCAGGCACTTTGTGAAGACCCTGGGCGCAGTAGATAAGCCAAAGAACAGTGCAGAGAATTGGTAATGCTTTGAGCCAGCCTTGAATCTGAGGTATCTTCTGCATGATTATCTGAATGGGACATGCAGGTATGCCTCTTTTAGGTCTAAAGTCATGAGCTAAGCCTTGCTGCCCAGCATGGGCAGAAGCTGCTCTAAGGTCAACATCTTGAATGTTGATATATCTAGGAAAGTGTTTAGAATAGATAGGTCCAGTATTGGTCTCCATGCTTTGTCCTTTCTGGGTACCAAAAACAGTCTTGAGTAAAATCCTTGTCCCTGCTCTTGCTGTGGCACTTGTTGAATAGCCCTAATGTCCATGAGTTCTGCGACTTGTTTTTCAGCCTCTGCCCACTGATTTTTTGGCAGGTCTGGCCAATTGTTTGTCCTTGGCAGGGTATGGAAATGAAACTTGTAGCCTTGTGACATTATGTCTAGAACCCATTTGTCCTGGGTTATAATGTGCTAATTTTGTGAAAAAAGTGCTAGTTTTCCCCCTAAGGGTGTTGCCAGAAGATATGTGCTTGGTGCAGGCAGGGGGAAGTCATTGGGACTGTTTCCTGTATGATTGTGCTTTGTTTTCTCCACCTTTGAAGGTAGAAGCACTCCACTGCTTAGACCTGTAGGATCCTTGTGGCTGTGATCTGCCTCTAGGGCATCTGGATCTGCCCCTTTGAGGTCTGTCTGAGACTGGAAAGGACCAATTCTTTTTTTTTTTTCAAATAACTTTCTACTTATTTCACATGAATGAATAGCTGAACATTGTATGTAAGCACGAATATGCAAGCAAACATAATACAACCTAAACATATAAACACACTAATTTATGTACAATATTTACAAACTAAGGTGCTACCATACAGAGGAATGCGTTACAAGAGGAAAGACGGAGTTATAAGGGATATCAGTGGATCTCCGAGTAAAGCTTAAAGTGGGATCTATACCATATTCCGAGACAGGAGCTGTGAGCTAGATTAATCGCACAGAATTAGGTTGAATAAACATTTCCAAACTTTTTCAAAGTAGTTTTTTTTCCCTAGGTCCTTTTGTGATAAGTTTTTGCACCGAAATATAGTTAAAATCCATCTCTTTAAAATTATTCCAGCAAAGTTTGGTGCAGTCCAACCAATTTTTAGGGATATATAATTTAATAAGGGAGCAAAGAATGATTAGTACATGAAGTTTTAACTTAGAAAGCTTTATGTTGGGGATGTGAAGGATCGCAGTTTCCCAGGAAATGGTGGATTTGTGGTAATCCATTTTCTCGAGGCATACTTTTAAGGAACACCACAGTTTGTGGGTATGTTTGCAGAACAAGGTCTGCTTTTGGGAAGGAACAACACATACAGGAGGGGGGAGTTTTGGGGTCAAACCTATTGAGCACAGAAGGCGTATAATACAAGTTATTACTGATCATTAATTGTGCGTAGATGAGGTTTTAAGTGGGGATAATTCTAAAGTAGTTTTTATAGCAGATAACTTCTGTTCCTCCGTAAAAGGGATTCCTTGATTGTCCCAATACTAGAGAAAAGGCAGACAGAGGTTTGTCTTGTAGAGTTCAAAAGGTTGTAAGATCTGGACAGCATTTTCTCTGAACTCAAACAGCAGTTATAATCTCACAGAGTCTGGTGATATCCTAACAATTGGCCGGAAGATTAGCAAATTTTGATGAGATTAATTCTCTTAATTGCCAGAAAATAACCGTGTATTTGTTATTGACTAAGAATTAGTCGTAGATCAGAGAGAGTGCTATGTCTTTAAATTTGAAAGTGTCCCATACCATAATATCCTTAATGAGAGAAAAGTCAGAGATTAATCATCAAATTATTGATCTTAATGTTAGGATTTAAATGAAGAGGTTAAAGTAAAGGAAGAGCTTTATCAAGGCTGATGGTTTTTATCAGATTTTGGAATAACCTGATTTTATGTTTTAGGGTGCTGGATAAATTGGAGTTAACAGTCGGAGAAAGAAAGGGTAGAGCCTTGGGGTTAATTTTATTGGCGACAACGTGTTGGTACCATACTGTCATCCAGGTAGGGGAAGAATTATAATCTCCCTGATTAAGTTTAGAAATAGACAAAATTCTATTTGCACAAATCGTATAATAAAGTTGAAAATTTGGTAACCCTAGACTGCCCTTTATCTTTGGGTATGCTAACTTAAGAGTACGATATCCTAACTGATTTAGGAAACCAAATAAATGTGGCTAATTCTTTATTCATCCTAGAGAATAGAGTATTAGATGCAATATGATTTGAGGCACTAAATTGGTAAAGGAGTCTAGGTAAGACATTCATTTTCACTATCGCAGCTTTGGATAGAAGAGACAGATTCATGAGCTCTCATCCTCGGAGGTCCTGTAATATTTTAGAACATGTTCTAAGTAGGTTATTTTGGAACATAGAAGCTTGGTTGTGTTCAAAGTGTATGCCAAGATGGCTAATGTTGAAAGTTGCCTGAAAGGGAGAATCCGGAAAGTAGTTAGCTTTATGGCTTACAGGATTAATAGGAAAAATGTGTGATTTCTTATGGTTGATCTGATACCCTGAAGCCTTCGAGAATTTATTAATAGTCTTTATGATTTTACACAGGTCAGTGTTGGGATATAAAAAATATAAGTTAAGGTCGTCTGCAAAACCAGAAAACATTATGTTAGTATTTAGAACTTTGGGGATCGAGTGGTAAGAGTTCTGAGCAATATAAAGAAAAAATGGTTCAATGAAGATGTTGAAAAGAAAGGGGATAATGGGCAGCCTTGCCTTGTTCCATTCGTAATCCTAATTGGCTTAGATATATTTTTATTTACGTACAGGTAAGTGGAGGAGTTTTTATATAGTACTTTAATCATATCAGAGAAAGCACTGGATATACTAAAGTGAGATAAGGTTAGGAACAGAAAGTCCCAAACAACTCTGTCGAAGGCTCTGGAAGCATCTAGGGTTAAAGCATAAATCGGGTTTTTATCTTTTTTTGTAAATTGCATTAGGGAGTCGAGGGTTAGGGTGTTATCCTAAGTGTGTCCATGACTCAAAGCCTGCCTGGTCAGGGGAAATTAAAGAGGGCATTATTTTTTTAAGTCTGTTGGCCAGAATAGTCGATAAGATTTTTATGACAATGTTTATTAAAGAGATGGGCCTGTAGTTGTGGGGATTGGTTTTGTCTGGCTTGTTTTTCAAAATCAGAATAGTTTTCGAGGTATTCTAATGCAAGTCAGAAATTCCATTCTTTATAATGAAGTTGAACACCTTTAAAAGAATAGGGGAGATTGTTAGATTAAAGGCTCTAAAGAAATCAGAAGTGAACCCGTCAGGGCTTGGGGATTTGCCTAGCTTGAGGTTGGTAATAACATCTTGGATTTCTTGAAGCTCCAGCGGAGCAGAAAGCAGGGATCTTTGATTTTCCTTCAGGGAGGGGAATTTAATAGTATTCAGAAAATTTACCATATGCGAGTTAGGAGTGATATCTTCCTTCCTGCCATAAACATCTGAGTAAAGGGAATGAAATAGCTAAATTATTTCTGAGTCAGATTTATAAATTTTGTTCTGGTACTGTAAGATAGAGATTCTGGGAGTACATTGATTGTTTTTTTATTATTCTTGCTAGAGTTTTAGATGGAATTTGCGCCCACTCTGAATATGTTGCAGTAAGTTTTTGTTCTAGCAGGGAATAGTTTTGTTGATGAAGTTCTAGTAAGTCTGAGATCAGATTGGCTTCCTTCTTTTTGTAAAGCTTTTTATTGATGAGGCCTTGTTGATCAATAAACCTCTCAATTTGGCTTTACAGGCCACCCCATTGGATGTCTAGGGGGATTTGTGAGAGCTCAAGGTTGGAGCGGAAGTCTGTTAAGATCTCATTAGTTTCTTGAATTATGTACTTGTTACGCAGCAGGCTGTTATTTAGAGTCCAGTTGCCGTAAAAGGGAGTCAAAGGTGTCTTTGAAGTGTATAAAATCTTGAGGGGAAATTCTTGCATGATCAGATAGAAACCTAGGTTCTGCAAAGAAGTCTAACTTAAAATTAAACAGGGACTCGGAGATTAAGAAGAAATCTAGCTGCGACCAAGTGTTGTAGCATTTCGAAAAGTATGTGCATATTTTTTCTTTAGTTGAGAACTAACTGAATGAAGTAGGATCCATAAGCTTGAGGTCAGATATCAATTCCCCTAAGGCTAAAGAGGCTTGGAAATTATACGAGGGAGTGTTACTGGTGCGATCTATGCTAGGATCTATGACAGCGTTCCAATCACCACCCAGGATAAATTGGTGATCTTGGAATGTGCAAAGAATGTTACAGATCTCCATTAAAAAGACTTGTTGTTGTGAACCTGGACCATAAACATTAAGAAAAAGGAATGGTTTTAATAGAGTTAGGGCAGTGAGATGTGAAAAAACACCATCTACTGTTTTTGTCCGAGTTTACATCAGTGATTACCCCCTGAAAATATTTTTTTTAATTATAATGGCCACTCCCTTTGAGTTAGAGCCATCACCCGCAGCTATGATAGAGCTTATCCATTTTCTTTTAGCTTTTTTCATCCAATCTTCCTTAAAGGAAAACAATGGGATATAAAATGCAATAGCTCTATCTGCTGTTTCCTTAAGTCCCCCTTATGTGTTACAGTAAAAAAAAAAAAAAATAACTGCTGCTTTAAAATAAAATGATCTAAACTGTTTTACTGATGAGCTTCCTAATTCTCCGTACTATTTTCGTTTCCATTTTAAAACCAAAATTAAAACTCTCTACTTGTCTCTCAAATAATGACGTCACATCTGCCATAGCTCCTCAACTAGCTCCCGGGTGGTTTCCTTCCCCAAACTGACGTATACTATGCCTTATTTGCATGCTGCATATAAGCCCCTGTGATCCTCCCACATGTGATGTCATCACTGCCTTGGCCAGCCCACAATTCCATGAATAAAACTGAGTGACTACTGTGTGGAACTTCTTTTCATTCTAAGTGAATCCTATCGGCTCCATTTTCAGAGAAGGACCAGCTCGTTGTTTGTAGTGTCGAGGGTTGGAAGAAATCATATTTAAGGTAAGCTATCTGTGTGATATTATAGTTTGTGTGCCCCTAGCACTGATATTTTCTTCATGTTTTTACTGTATCTAATGCTTATTAGTCTGTAGGGCTGTTTTAAATTAGTATTATTGATGCTGAGTCGTTAGTTTCATTGTTTTCTACTTTGAGGTTTGTGTGCTCCGTTAGGTTTTGTTTGTACAGTTGGCGTATTTAATTTAGAGTCTGAAGCTAGGGGCATGCAGCAATGTTGTTTTTATTTTGTTATAACTAAGTTTTTTGTAATGAACGCCGAAACCACGTTGTCTTAAATGGTGCGTTGTTGTATATGGCGTTTTCCGACCGGCGCGTGTTTATTGAAGGGCTTTCTTTAATGATGAAGTTAGTTTTTAGACGTTACTTTGCAAATTGAATGTCACATTGCTGATGGTGGAATTAGAAAATGAGATTTTTGCAACTTTTTGGACGGCTGAAATTGGTTGTAATTGGCATGGTCCATGTAAAAGCTCTTCCAGGTATATAGTTTGTCATTTTATGTATACATTTTTCAGGTTTTGTATCGTGTTTGTCCGTGTTTATTATTATGATGTCAGCGAGTTGAGAAAATAAAAGTAAAGATCAAAACTGATTAACAGCAGCCAGAGAGATCTTTGTCAACTTTGCCCTCGTGACTCTTCATTATCAATCTACATAACTTGTGTCTATTTAGCAAAGGGTGAATGATGAGTGGGGTGCTGAGTAATGTGACTCATGCTAGTTAAGATATTTTAAAATGAAATCCGTTCGACACAAAGATGTACATTCAGATGCTACTTTTAAGTAACAGATAATTATACAGGATAGTGCAGTTGGTCCCGCCATTTATTTTAACATTATGTGCATATTTAGAAGTCAGTTAATGTACTCCATGTATTTCTTGCATGTTTGAAACCCCAAACGTAATTTGGTGCAGGACACAGTGAAACTACCCCCCATCCCCCATGTATACATATATATATATATATGTGTGTGTGTCTAAACTTGGGTAGTATTTTTTGTTACGTGGTTTATTGATTAGTTAAAGGGGAGGTGGCCTTTTTCAGCCTCCACCCCGGAGATGGAATACATAAAGTAGAACATACAACAAAAGTTTCAAGACAGGTAACTTGCACACACAATTTTCAATTAAATATACTGTAATACAATATGTGCAGTTTCATTTGGCATAGAAGTAGTAATTAATATTTTTCAAATATAGATTAAAAGCAGGTTTGTGCTGGCATCCCAGATAACAGATTAGCCAGTGTCTCAGAAGCATTTAAGTGATTTCTTCTTTGATGTGCTGATGTGATGTATTTTTAAAGTCTTGGAGGAATTCTTTAGACTTAATTTCAGATAGGAACTTGTTCCAAAATGTTGTACCTATTCTGTAGAATGGATTCCCCTCATTATATTCTTGAAAGGTGGTCTGCTTAGCATGATGGTGATGTCTTGTGTGTTTCTTAAGGTACATCCTGGTTCTCTGAGTGCCAGTTTTCTTCCCAAGGGGGGTGGATAATAGCCTAGTTTTAATTTTTGAATGTCATAATGCTTAGTAATAGGGTTATTCTTTCGGTCATAGGTAGCCACTCTTCACTTGTAAAATGTTGCATTGACAGCTGCATGTGTTGACTAGTAATGCAAATCTATGTATTTTGTTTACTGTAGTCTGTAGATTTTGTGTACTCTGGGCAGAGTGCAGTGTCAGAAGATGGAGTCCATATTCCAATTTGAGCAGAAGAATATCCTTGGCTATGGTTGTTTGTGCTGTACAAGAGAGTAGATGAGTGATTTTTATTTTTAAGAAATATTTTAGTTGAGAGAACACTTTATTAACTGTTAAGTCAGTGTCTGTACATAAGCTTAGAGACCGATCAAGGGTTAATCCTAGCTGCTTGTATTAATTGAAATGCAGGTATTCATTTATTGATGTTTGCTTACTGGGAAAGTCTGATTGGGCACAGGTACCCCTTCTCATCGGAGTCCCTGGGAGAAAAGCTCCAAGGTAACAAATTTTACTGCAATCAAAGTTTGCAATAACATTATAATGCAATTTCACTGACTAAATAGCATAGTAGTCAGTATAATAAAATGTTATGATATTCACAAAGAATGTAAAAGCATTGTATTAAAAATGTATAGACAGAAGAGTGAGTTGTTTTGTTGTCCTAAATAATGATATCAGATAGTTGTTGGCACTCATGAGGTAATGCAAATAACAATGTTAAATTTTGTAGGCTTTTCCACTAGCTTATCTGTGGCCTGTTGGTATAGCCTAGAAAAGTATTTGCAGTTTTAGAATTGATTTGTTTGCAATGAGAAAGACAATCTCATGTGCACGTATGGTGACATCTAGAGATGATGGCTTCTCTAAGAAGTCATTAATGAAGAGAAAGAAGAGCAGGCGACTTAATACTGATCCCTGTGGTGCACCTGAATGAAAGGTCCATTAATATGAAATATGTTTATTATCAAAGAGCTGGAATGTCTTGTCTTTGAGGTAGCTTTGGAGCCAACTGATTAACATTTTCTCCAAAGTTAATCTTTGCTAATTTTGATAATGGTAGGCTGTGAGTGACGGTATCAAATGCTCTGCATATGTGTACAAATATCCCAACAGTAAATAGACCAGAGTTAATATGGCTATACATTGAATTGTTACCAATAGTAATGATGTGTTTGTGCTAAAGCATTTCTGAAATCGTGTTTTCTGCCTGACAGGAGTCCATGTGTATGTTTGAGAAGTGTGTATAGAATTTTTTCAGGTATTTGTGCAAGTGAGCATAGAGTACAGAGTGATCTAAATTATTTAAGAGATTTGGGTTTGAGAACTTTGAGATGGGGATGACAATGGAATGTTACCGTTAGTGAAATGTGGATTAAAAGATCTAGAATGCATATATTCATTTACTTTTTAAACTAGGTAAGTGAACTATTCTGTAAAGTCCTTTCAGCCACAAACCAGGCCAAAAAGGCTAAGAAAACAAAAAAACAAAGAAAACAATTTGAATTTACAACAAATCATAATTATTTGTCAATACACCCAACATATTTTAGTTGTATACGTACAGTAAAATAATACAGTTAAAGGAGATCTTACTGGACATTACAATAAAAATATGTGCAAAGTACATTTATGCCAGAAAGTTCAGAGATTCCATGGTATAGGTCATTCCATTGCTGGAGATCTAGTGGAATAAGTGACATTGTCTGTATTTTTTGTAAAAGAGTACATAGAAGCCATGAAAATAACTGGAAATTAGAAATTGCTGATAAGTGATTAAAGTCAGTGGCACTAAAAATAATATTTTCAGAATGTACTGTATACCATATTCCTTCAGAACAAGAAGTAAAATTATAATCTTGGGAGTGATGTAATTACTGAAATAGTGACAACTCAGTATCTGATAAATATGTTCAAATATGGCCTATGTGAATCAAACTAGTCTGGATCAACTAGGGAAAACATTTGAAAATAACACTGTCTTGGATATCTTATGGGCAGATCAGGGATCATTTTTTTGCTTTTCAACCCTGTTTACACTGTCTAAAGTTAACACGGATCATGATACCATCAACTTTAACCTAAGAGTAAAATCACACCTGATTATAAAGTATCCTTATTTGATTTTATCAGTGAAAACTGTATGATATACTAAAGGAAGAAGTCTGTGATACTACACTCAGTGACCCAAGTTAGTGTGCTCATGGTACTGTCGGTGAGTTTTACAAAGCTACTAACTCTTGAAATAGGAACATATACTGTTAAGATACAAATATAGAAATAACTCAATAACGACAAACTTTTGGTAAGATGGCAAATCTAATAAGATTTCTGAAAAAAGGAATAATATTTACATGTGAAGTATAACTTTACTCCTATAAACAAATATGCTATTAAGTAAAACATAGGAACTGCTTTCTTTAACTGCTTTCTTTCCTCATTTAATCTTCCAAATCTGTCTAAAAGCTTAGTTTGGTATCAGAGGTAGAAAACAATACTAAAGCATTTGTTAATTACAGTCAGAAAATCAGAAGGGAAAAGTATGGATATAATATATTACCAGTAAACAGTGATTGGACAGTGCAGTGGTGTATTGGTTAGCACTGTTGCCTCACAACAAGATGTTCTCTCGTTCAATTCTCAGCTGGGGTACCATCTGTACAGTGTCTGCATGTCTTCCCTGCATTCGTGTGTGTTTCCTCCCACATTCCAAAAACATGCAGTAGATGGCTTGGACACTCTAAATTGGCCCTAGGTGCGAGTGTGTGGTGCACCCTCTGAGGAGGTTTGGGCCTTGGGCTAGCAGTCCAACCCCGTAAAAACCCGTACCTGCTACAGAAACAACGAATGCTGAAGGGTGCTTGTTGTCCGATGTGCTGTATGAGTGAATTCCGGATCTAGGAAACAGTGATTATCCTGCTGCAGTGTGTAGCAAATGAATTTATAGAAAAAAATTGTGCAGACTTCACAAAAATTAAGAGAATTGGGGACAAAGGGACTTGCCTCCTATGTGGCTGCAGTTTTGAGAAGAATTACGTTGCTTCTGACACTGAGTGCCAGCAAGGGGGCTAGTGTGTGAGTGAGTGTGAGTGCCAGCAAGGGGGCTAGTGTGTGAGTGAGTGTGAGTGCCAGCAAGGGGGCTAGTGTGTGAGTGCCAGCAAGGGGGCTAGTGTGTGAGTGCCAGCAAGGGGGCTAGTGTGTGAGTGCCAGCAAGGGGGCTAGTGTGTGAGTGCCAGCAAGGGGGCTAGTGTGTGAGTGCCAGCAAGGGGGCTAGTGTGTGAGTGCCAGCAAGGGGGCTAGTGTGTGAGTGCCAGCAAGGGGGCTAGTGTGTGAGTGCCAGCAAGGGGGCTAGTGTGTGAGTGCCAGCAAGGGGGCTAGTGTGTGAGTGCCAGCAAGGGGGCTAGTGTGTGAGTGAGTGTGAGTGCCAGCAAGGGGGCTAGTGTGTGAGTGAGTGTGAGTGCCAGCAAGGGGGCTAGTGTGCGAGTGAGTGTGAGTGCCAGCAAGGGGGCTAGTGTGCGAGTGCCAGCAAGGGGGCTAGTGTGTGAGTGCCAGCAAGGGGGCTAGTGTGCGAGTGCCAGCAAGGGCGCTAGTGTGCGAGTGCCAGCAAGGGGGCTAGTGTGTGAGTGCCAGCAAGGGGGCTAGTGTGCGAGTGCCAGCAAGGGGGCTAGTGTGCGAGTGCCAGCAAGGGGGCTAGTGTGTGAGTGCCAGCAAGGGGGCTAGTGTGTGAGTGCCAGCAAGGGGGCTAGTGTGTGTGACTGCAGCCAAGGGGGCAAGTGTGTGTGTGTGCGTGTGTGTGACTGCAGCCAAGGGGGCAAGTGTGTGTGTGTGTGTGTGTGACTGCAACCAAGGGGGCTAGTGTGTGTGTGTGTGTGACTGCAACCAAGGGGGCTAGTGTGTGTGTGTGTGTGTGACTGCAACCAAGGGGGCTAGTGTGTGTGTGTGTGTGTGTGTGTGTGTGTGTGTGTGTGACTGCAACCAAGGGGCTAGTGTGTGTGTGTGTGTGTGTGTGTGTGTGTGTGTGACTGCAACCAAGGGGGCTAGTGTGTGTGTGTGTGTGTGTGTGTGTGTGTGTGTGTGTGTGTGTGTGTGACTGCAACCAAGGGGGCTAGTGTGTGTGTGTGTGTGTGTGTGTGTGTGTGTGTGACTGCAACCAAGGGGGCTAGTGTGTGTGTGTGTGTGTGTGTGTGTGTCTGCAACCAAGGGGGCTAGTGTGTGTGTGTGTGACTGCCAGCAAGGGGTCTAGTGTGTGTGTGTGACTGCCAGCAAGGGGTCTAGTGTGTGTGTGTGACTGCCAGCAAGGGGGCGAGTGTGTGTGTGTGTGTGACTGCCAGCAAGGGGGCGAGTGTGTGTGTGTGTGTGTGACTGCCAGCAAGGGGGCGAGTGTGTGTGTGTGTGACTGCCAGCAAGGGGGGGAGTGTGTGTGTGTGTGGCTCCCAGCAAGGGGCGAGTGTGTGTGTGTGGGCATGCATGCAAGGGGCGAGTGTGTGTGTGTGTGCATGCCAGCAAGGGGCGAGTGTGTGTGTGTGTGACTGCCAGCAAGGGGGCGAGTGTGTGTGTGTGTGACTGCCAGCAAGGGGGCGAGTGTGTGTGTGTGTGACTGCCAGCAAGGGGGCGAGTGTGTGTGTGTGTGACTGCCAGCAAGGGGGCGTGTGTGTGTGTGTGTGTGTGTGTGTGTGTGTGTGTGTGTGTGTGTGTGACTGCCAGCAAGGGGGAGAGTGTGAGTGAGTGCCAGCAAGGGGGAGAGTGTGAGTGAGTGCCAGCAAGGGGGAGAGTGTGAGTGAGTGCCAGCAAGGGGGCGAGTGAGTGAGTGAGGGCGAGTGAGTGAGTGAGTGCCAGCAAGTGAGTGAGTGAGGGGGCAATTTATCTTCTTGATTCACATTTTCGGACCATTTAACATAACGTTGTGATGTTTTTTTGTGGACCGTTAGTGGCAAAACATTATCGAATGAATATAGAAAATAATGGCTGACATTGCAGTTTTACATTTCATACCCTTTCGAAAATTCATACTAATGCAAGACCTACTGTTGGATGATCTTTCAAACTTTGTAAGAGCAATATTTGAAATTTCTACTTCTACTTGTGCCTTTCTCCCACTTACGTATGGCTTAGTCCAGATTTAGTGCACTGAGGTTCATAGGTATGACATGTCAGGACCATCGCTCTCAGCCTGAGACATTTCAAATTGTGACATACTCGTTGCAGTGTATTCTGAGCTGATGTCATGTTTGCTTTTCATTTTTTACTGTGATCATGTTTTACCCATGAAGCCAGTAGATAGTTGTTTTCAGCCAGCAGATTTGTTTTGGATAACCAACATTTCTACAA